>NW_026111439.1:0-5602 GCF_024679095.1 Eriocheir sinensis | reverse complement strand
AAAGTAAAGTGGAAGGGATATGGGTACAACCACTGTAAAGATATTATCTGGCAAGCAAGAACAACCCTGAAATGCTTGAGACTGTCTTGCACCTCCCTTCTGTGACCTGCCAGAATACTCCTTCTTGCTCTTATGACTAGATGAACTAACACTTTCTCATTTTTTCAATCATGAAGGACAGCAAGCATTAATTTAGTTACAATTACAAGATCTACTGTTCATAAGGAACATTTTCTACCTACTCAGCAACATTACATTTGAAGGAAAATTTTATTACATCCTTTTTCTCCACAAATTATTGACAAATGGCAATGGCAATGGTGTGTTTTCATACTGGAAAGTTCTTAGTTATCCTACAAGGATGCTTTAAACTGTCTGTGATGCAGCAGTAATACAACAGGAACCTTGTGAACTTTTATCTCCCCCCACTTGGCAAGATTAACCATAGGACTTCGATGAAATGGTTATTGCTATAAGGAGGTGCTGTCTGTAAGTCACACGATCAAGAATTGGGGGTAAAGGTAAGGGTAAAGTTGGGAGCTTACGCTGTAGCTGCATGTGGCAGTGGTGCTCATCTCTGTCCATCTGGCCCTTTGAGCTTGCAGTGGGAGAGAACCTTACCTGACACAGCTGTGGCCAGTGTAACATCTGGGTTACAGCAGTTTACCTTCCCCAGGTTTCCCCAGGTAACCATTTATCAAACTTCCCAAAAGGATGGATGAACAGCTGGGTGGGCTGCATGCTGACCTCCCAGGCTGGGATTTAAACCCAGATCCACAGATTTGTAGTCAGGGATGCTAACCACTGCACTTTGGAGGCGGTGACATCTTGAAAATCTGACACGCCAGAACAAAAAATGGCATGACTTGTGTGAATTTTGGCTCCTTCTTGCTTACTAAATGATACCTTAATTACCACCAAGTCAAATCAGGTCTGCCTACCCCTACTCAGGTCACCTTTCCCTCCCCCACACCTGTCACTCCTTTCATTTGGCTGCTTCTTCCCCTTATTTGATACTTTCTCTTTCATCTTCCCACTCCATCCCTCCCTCTACCATCTTCCTCTCTCTTTCCCCACTATATTGTTGGGGTAAGCACTTGCAGTTCTGGTCTTCATTGAAAGAGACAAAAAAAGAGGTGCAATATTACAGCATTGTTTAAGAGAAGACTGTCAGTAAGAGGAGGGGCACTGATGAGATGAAAAGGCATTGTCTTCTACTCCTGAAAGGGCTGTGTACAAGGAACCTCTTACACATGAGATGCATACTCTATACAGGTGTGGACAAGATTCTTGTATGTAAGCAGCTTCTGTGAGGAGAAAAAGGATTGCTGAATTAGCAATTACCTAGAGCAACTGGACACTTCGTATATGAAATGTCCAGTTGCTCTATGTAGATCATATATTTATTGTTAGGTGTAGAAAGTAAGAGTTGTCCTTAGAGAACATGCTGAGCTACTCTGGTGTTAATGGAGAGGCGGTGGCTGAGGGCAAATTTTCAGTCATCGCCAAGTGGCCTAAGACTACCTACATTCTGTCTTTAACAACATCCATCAACTCAAACTCTAGATTTTCTAAAAGAAGTATCAAAGATGAGCTCAAAGGCATGAGCCACAAGATGGTGCCATTATAAACCTTGCCTGTGCCATAACAGGCTGGTGCCAACTACCCGGCCCCACCAAGAAAGTCTTTTGGCACTGTCATACACATTCTACAGGTTCATAATTGCCATGTACAGTCTCACACACAAAAATAGATCCATGTAACCTCTGCCACTGCAGAATCAGTCCCTTTTCAGCCTCACCAACCTAATCATTCTTACTCTCACCCAATCAGTTGTTATCTGACCATATTTAGGAGTAGGTAGAAGACACCTACCGAACAAGCGCAGTAGCCACTCCGAGTCCCGTGAGGTATATATGGGAGGTGAGAAGGAGTTGAAGCCCTCCAAAGACCCTTCCCATGTCCTCACTAACTGTTTCCTTATTGTCTCACCAACATCTGGAAAAGTGAAGTTCGAAAGATGCATTATCACTTCTTATATATACTTCTTTATCTATCTTATTTTCCTATTCGCCAACAAGTATCTTCTCTCTCTCTCTCTCACACTTCTATACCTCTTATTTTTTATCTTCTACCTCCTTAGTGCACATTCTACTTCCTTTACCTCGTTTCGTATCTCTGTATCAATCTTCCTTTTCTCCCTTACTCTCCTACACCTCCTTTTTGTTACCTTTTCTACGTCTCCAGTTCCCTATCTTCCTCCCTTCCGTCTACCTGCTTTCCTACCCCTCTGTTTCTCCACTCGCTCATTCGCCCACCTGTATTTTACCTGCCTTCGTATGTGTCAATCTTCTCTATCTCCCTTACTCTCCATTTCCCAATTTTTGTTTCCTCTTCCACGTCCCCAATGCATTTTCTTCCTCACTTACGTCAATATGCTTTCCTACCTCTCTGTTTCCCCACTCGTTCATTCGCCCACCTGTACGTTACCTGCTTTCGTATGTGTCAATCTTCCTTCTCTCCCTTACTCTCCTATTCCCATTTTTGTTTCCGCTTCCACGTTCTCAGTTCCATTTCTTCCTTACGTCTACCTACTTTCCTAACTCTCTGTCTCCCCAATTGCTCCTTCGCCCACCTGTACGTTACCTGCCTATCTACCTACCTGCCTCTTCCTTTTCCTGCTCTGGTTTTACGTCCTCATTTCCGCTGCCTGGGTTTTCCTTCCTCAATATATATCCTTTTCGCTTGCCTCTCCAACCCGTATATATTGACTTTTTTTGTAGCTACTTTCTTATATTTTTTTTTTTGTCTCTTTATTCAAATTTTTTTTCAGTATCGTTTTCTTTGTCATTTTGCATTTCCTTATATTGTTTTTGCCTACTTTTTTAACCTTTTCTTTATTTTGTCTTCCCTCCTTTCTTTCCCGTTAATGCGTACGTTAGTTTTTGGTAGCCTCCTCTTTGTCTTTCCTTTCCTTTATCAGTATTTTCTTTCTTGTTTTGTCGTCGCATGTTATTAGTTTCTCTCTCCTACACTCTACGTTAATCCTAAGTTTCTTCTTTTCCTTTTCTCTTATTTCTTTATCTCCTGTTTTTTTTACTCCTTTCTGCATGAGCTCATTTTCTTCCCTTACTTTCTCCGGGCATTATTTTCACCATCAGCCTTTTTTCCTTAGATATGTTCAAGATGTTGTTCATATAATACACGCACACACACACACACACACACACACACACACACACACACACACACACACTCACACTCACACAGCAGTCCCCCTTGAATTAAGCCGCACAAGGAAGCCTCTCAATTTATTCCTCGCTCAGACCCTCCCACACATTCCCACCGGTATTTAGGGAGAAAATTTAAAGCATCGGTTAAGCATTGGTGAGCCAGTTGGGGAGCGCGGGAAGGGAGTGAGCAAGGCTTGGTCGGGCAAGGGCGTTGTTTGCTGTCTGTGTGCCTCTTGTCAGCGTTACGTTAGGTTAAGTTAGGTTAGGTTAGGTTAGGTTAGGTTAAGCTAGGTTAGGGGAGTATTGGATTATACTAGTGTGGGCAGAAAAGGGGTTTGTTTTTGCTTAGGTTAGGTGGGCTTTTGATTATATTTAGGTACTGGGAGAGGTTATTTATGATAGAGGTGTATTGAATTAGGTTACTGAGGTTAGGTTAGGTTAAGGGGGGTGTGGATTAAGTTAGCTGGGGGAGGGGGGGAAGGTGAGTATGGTTAGAGAGGTATTGCCAGGGCTACGTTAGGTTAGGTTAGGTTAGGTTAAGTTAGGTTAGGTTAGGGGAGTATTGGATTATACTGTTGTGGGGGGAAAGGGGGTTAGGTTTTGCTTAGGTTAGATGGACTATTGATTATATTTAAGTACTGGGAGAGGTTACTTATGGTAGGCGCGTATTGAATTAGGTTACTGAGGTTAGGTTAGGTTAAGGGGGGATTGGATTAAGTTAGCTGGGGGAGTGGGGAGGTTAAGTAAGGTTAGGGAGGTATTGGATGAAGCTAAGAGAGGAAAGGGAATGGGAAAGTTGTAAGGTTTGGTTAGGTAAAGTTAGGTTAGGTGGTAGATAGGTTCGATTAACTTGAACTGGGTAGGTTTTATTGCGTTAGACTGGATGAGGCTTAGATTGTTAGGTTTAGAATGATTTGGTTAGGTTAGGTTCAGGCAGCTGGTAAGGTTGAACGTCCCAGTGTAAGCAACCTTTATCCTCCTGTTTGTTTTACTACACTAGAGCACAATTATGTTCCAGATGTGTACTTTATCTAAGCCTAGCATAAGAAAAAACTACTAAAATGAAGCTTAAAACTAAAATACACGCTAGCTTATCTTATGTGTGTGTGTGTGTGTGTGTGTGTAAACTTTCTCCTCCTTACCTGTCTGGCCTGCAAACACTTTCCCAGCCTCACCTGCGAAAGAGAAGGCTCGATTAGTAATACATTGCCCTCCTATGAGGCTAAGAGGGAAGGGAGAGTGAGCGAGCCACAAGTGAGGGCGTGATACATATATGCAAGGCGCGAGGGACGGCGCTAACAGAGAGAATCAATAAAGAAAAAAACTGGAAGAAACCGAGATAGAGGGTTTTAGGGACGCGAAAAAGAGTGAATTATTGAGGAAGAGAAATGTAAACGAGGAGAGGCAGAACAAAGAGTGGAATAGATTAACGAAGTGTGGGAAAGAGTAGGAGGGATCGAGAAAGGAAAATAAAGAAGCTAAGCAGAAATTTAAAAAAACGAAATAAAGAGTTTTAGGGACGAAAAAAAAGAGTGAATCATTGACGAAGAGGAATACAAACGAAGAGAGGCATAGCAAAAGTGTGGAATAGATAATGACGTGTAGGAAAGAGTAGGAGGAGGAGACCGAGAGAGAGAGAGAAAAAGAAGCTACGCAGGTATGGAAGAACCGAGCTATAGGGTTTTAAGGAGAAGAAAAAGAGGAGTGAATCATTGACGAAGAGAAATGTAAAAGAATAGAGACGGACCAAAAGTATAAAAGGGATGAATGAAGTTGAAGAAATAAGAGGATGAAGACGAGAAAAAAAGAGAAGTTAAGCAGAAAGTTTATTAGGAAGAGTAGAAGAATTTGAACGAAAAGAGAGAGCAAAAGTGTGAAATGGAAAAGTGATATATAAGAAAGAGGAGGTTAAGACAATAGAAAATAATAGATAAAGTTAAGTAGATAGTTTATTAGGAAAAGACAAAAAGAGCAAGTCACTGAAGACGGATCGAAGCTAAACTAAGCGGGAAACGTAGAAAGGGGAATGTTATAAGTATAGTCGAGGAGCAGATTCTGTGTTTTGGCAAGCAGTAAAACCCGAAGACCAATTATTATACCGAACATCACTTCCATCATGCTCTGGTCAGGAGGGAGGAGGGGGAAGGATAAAAGAACAAAACAGATTAATGTTGTATGCTTGGACTAGTGGATGAAAACAAGGGGGAGGAAGGGGAAGCAGAGATAGAAGGACGTGACGGAACTTAAGATAATAGAGAGAAAGAAAAGGAACATGGCCGCGAATGAAAGAAAAGACGAACGAGAAACAGAAAAGAGGGGATGAAAATATGATTAAATATGGAAGAAGGAAAAAGAGAAGTAAGTGAAGT
>NW_026111437.1:0-5775 GCF_024679095.1 Eriocheir sinensis | reverse complement strand
ACATAAAGGCTACGAATATAATTCGCCTTAAGGAAGCTGAAGTCTTAATCAACACCCTTTAAACGCCCCCCGACAAGCCCGTTACATTTGGTGGCAGCGGTCACCCCGCGCCTGTGCCTTCGCTACCTCGTTCTCCACGAGAACTCACCAACAAACTCCGGGGACAGGCGTACAAGGGAAGAAGGAGTCAACGCACCTGCCGTCCGCGGCAACGCACCTGCCGTCCGCGGCAACGCACCAGCCGTCCGCGGCATCTCACAAGGCGCCCACCTACGTGCAACTCACAAGGCGCCAGCTACAAGCATCTCACAAGGCGCCCACCTACGTGCAACTCACAAGGCGCCAGCTACAAGCATCTCACACGGCGCCCACCTACGTGCAACTCACAAGGCGCCAGCTACAAGCATCTCGCAAGTCGCCACCTACGTGCAACTCACAAGGCGCCAGCTACAAGCATCTCACAAGGCGCCCACCTACGTGCAACTCACAAGGCGCCAGCTACAAGCATCTCACACGGCGCCCACCTACGTGCAACTCACAAGGCGCCAGCTACAAGCATCTCACAAGTCGCCACCTACGTGCAACTCACAAGGCGCCAGCTACAAGCATCTCACAAGTCGCCACCTACGTGCAACTCACCAGGCGCCGGCTACAAGCAACTCTACAGGCGTCCAGCCTACAAGCCTCGAGCACACCCTCCGGCCTACGCAGCCGAACGCGAGGGCCACAATCTACAAGCCGCTCCCCCGCTTCAAGCCAGCACTGCTACGAACACTGCAAGCCACTCCACGATACGGCGGAAGTATTCACACCAGCAAGGAGGAGGCACGCCCCGCTGACCTTGGGACACCCCGCATGCCCCTCGCTCCACAGCTGGCGGCACCACCGCCGCTGCCGGGAGCATCGGCCCAAACCTCTTCCGGCAAACAGTCAGCAAGGGTACCCGCGGCCATCTCCCGGTGACTGCTAGCTGTTCCCACTACCGTTTCTTGCAAGGCGTCTTCTCAAGAGGTTCCACACCCTAGTCGTCTTATCTGCCACAGCCGCCCATCTCTTACTATAACAAGGACGACGCGGCCATCATCCGTCTGGCGGCAGTGTACCGGCTCCCAGCTGCAGCCGCTCAACTTGCTGGGTCAGCAGTTTTTCAACCGCCATTGCGAGTCCTCCGATGTCAGCCCATTCCTCACCTCTCACCGCCGCTGTGGCCGCGGCCGAGGTTTCCTGACGCGCCTACAACGACTGCACGTCACCCAGGGCATCACAAGCCGTCGCCCTCTCCACTACATCAGCTGATTAATCTTGAGAAGAACCGCCGTTCTGCCCTCCCTTTGGCCTTCAAACCGAGCGGGAAGTTGGTTGACTTCGTCTCAGAGTTAGAGGTCAAGGTTCAGGAACACCCTCACCATCAACCCCTCGCCCCAGCAGCAGCATTGCAAGCACAAAATCATGATGTTGCGTTTTCTGACCATCTTGTTGTCCCTCGGCTCCCTGCTTGCAACAACACCCATCCACCTGAAGCCTGGTGCCCTCACGGCACACATAGGAGAGGTCTTCCTCATAGAAGATGTGCTCCTCGTAAAATATCCATATACTTCCTTGACCAACACCACGGACACAATCAGGATAGTCTCAGAAAAACTACTCGGCATGGCAGACGCCATCCGGGCTACCAAGACTAGGGAATCAAAGGCTCCTTCTAGTACCAACTCTCTGACTCTTTTTCACCTACTGGAGGATAGGATTCTGTTCTTACGGGGAAAAGTTGATGAGGTAAACATGGATTATAGTTACAATATTCTAGAATCTCGTGCCGGTCCCAAGCCCGGATAAAAGAGGAGGGTTGTCAGGACAGGCCTAGCAAGCCGGTGACGTAAAACGATTTTTTGCTTGTGATACTCAAGGACCAGCCTCGGAACCAGGACGGACCAATCGAAGACGATCCAAGCAACGTTTAAAGTACTGCCCAACAGGACATGACTAAAATAACATGTGCAACGCTGAACATTGCCACATACACGGATAAAGAAGAGGAAATAATTGAAACGATGCGACGAAGAAAAATAGATATATTTGGTATAGCAGAGACAAGACATGTTGGACAAGAGAGAGGAAAAAAATTAGGAGGTGGATTTGTTTTAATGTATAGTGGAGTTGAAGCAGGAAGAAGAAAGCATGGGGTCATAATAGAACCAGCACTCTCACCCTTTATCGTAGAAGTTAAACTAGTAAATGAAAGACGTTTGTACTGTGTTCTGAATATAAGAAGGAAGAAATATTTTATATATCAAGTTTATCCACCACAAAAAAAACACACAGAAGAAGAAAAGAGGGAGTTCATGGAGACATTAGAGGACAATTGTGACCTAAACCCTGATAATGTTAGAATACTGATGGGGGATTTCAATGCAATAATAGAAAAGGACAGAACAGGCATTCATGATATCATATGACCTTTTGGAGAAGAAATGAAAAATGCAGTAGGGGAAAATTTGATAGATATCTTTATGAGAAACAACCTGCACATTATGAATAGCTTTTTCAATCACAAAGACGACCATCGATACACAAGATACAGATGGAATCAATTAACGCTACAGTTTGACCAAACTTTCATTATTGATTACATGCTGCCATCAGATAAAAGAATATTCCATGATGTTAAAGTTTTACCAGGCGACTCACTGAACTCTGACCACAGACTTTTAATAGGAGATTTGAGCATTATGAAAATGAAACAAAAGAAAAAGAAAAAGATTATCAAAACTGAGTCACTGAAAGAGGATGAAACAAAAGAGAAATACAGAGCACGTGTAGAGGAGAAACTTGGTGAAGGACAATTAAATGATTGGACAATTCTACAACAAAACATAAACAAATGTTGCAGTGGAAACGCTAGGGACAAAAATGGTGTGAGGAAGTAATAAACGCCATACTCCTTGGTGGACAAAGGAGGTGAAGTGTGCAGTCAGAGAGAAAGTGAAGTCAATGAGAAAATGGTTACTACATAAAACACCAAAAACAAGAACAGAGTATGTATCAGCGAGAAATAGGGCAAATTAAGTTAAGAGAACAGCACAGAAAAAAATGTGTTATGGGTTTTTAAGAGTTTTTTACTTTTCAAAGTAGTTGGTGTTAAGTGTTAAGTTTAAGGCGCGAACTGTTATCTCACGTCAGGTCCGGTGTACCGTTGCTTGCTTTCTCCAGTTGATTGAAGTGGTTGAGATAACACAATAGCCTTTACTTAAGTGAGGTGTATTATGTTTTGGCCGAGCGGAGCTGTTAAGTTCACTTTGAGTTCACTTAATTTACTCTCTCTCTCTCTCTCTCTCTCTCTCTCTCTCTCTCTCTCTCTCTCTCTCTCTCTGGTAGATTTAAACAGTTTAGTTGGCGTTTTAACTATATTAACAGTCTTACAGAATAATTACAGGTTTTGTGGAGGAGTCGAACGCACACCCACGAGCAGTGATCTGCTCTCGCCCGCTGCCTGCTGATTTCTGCCGGCTTCTTGCGGCTGCAGGAACAGTCCGGTGCAGCAGGCTTGTTGAATCAGCACCGTTCCCACGGCAAGGAGCACCTCCTAAGCACAACCTAGCACCTACGTGTTAGTAAACATCCTGTGGCGCGGCTGTGCCATGGTGTTGCGACATACAGTCACACATTCACATGTACATTATAATATACACATTACATCGCTCGATCACCTAAAAGTCGCGACCTCGCGGCTCACCTGACCTTTAAAAGAAGTGTACCTACCCATGTTACAGTTGCACAATGTGTACTAGTTAAACGAGGTCCTGTTATAGTTGCATTAAACAATATTTATACAAGTCAGAGCCCGCCTAACGATACAACATCGGGAAATACCAATGATAATAAAAATAATCATGGAAGTAGCAAGAGATAGGTAAAGTATATACAGGGCGAGGTAAACAGGGCTAGAGTCGTGGAGGTGGAAGCTCAGTACTATTCCGAGAAAACAAAATAATAGTTCGAATAGTTATTTACATGATACATCCTAGAAAAACAAATTGACTAAACTGTCATTGGGATACATGGTAATGGAGCTATTTGGAACAGTAAAAAGAAAAAGGAAAAATCCTTGAAGAAGATCTGCTACAAACTGAAACTTCGAGTCACAATGTGTACGAACTCAGCGCGGTGGGGCAACCTTTGCCTGAAGAAGGTGGTACAAAGTTAGAGCAGGGGGATGACAATGACGATAAAACTAACCACCGGAATAATTATGGAAGGGTAATGTACATATGGGGCAAGGTAAACCGGTAGTGAGTTATGGAGAGCTGACTCCAATTCCGAGAAATTTGAAAAGGTTAGCTCGGAAAGGCTATTTGTTACATACTTCATCCTAGAAAAGGTGAGATTCACTAAACTGTCAATAGAATAGATTGGGAGGGCATTTGTGGCTGCAAATCCATGATGGAGCTTCTCCGGAAAGTTCGTCAAATTGATAGAACGTAGGGAACAAGCCACTCGTACCGCCAGGTGACCTGCAAACGGAACGAAGGTTTCCACCCTTAAAAAGCTCCGTGACTGGCGCGTGGTCCGTAAAGACAGTGATAGGATAGCCAAGGATAATATCCCTAAAATGTTTAAGAGCCCAAACAACCGCTAGGGTTTCCTGATGGGTCACTGAATAGTTCGACTCAGCCTGGTTTAAAGTACGACTTGCGTACGCAATAGCGCGATTTTTACCGCGAGCGTCCGGTTGCATCAAAACAGCACCAGGACCTAGGGCTGAGGCATCTGTATAAAGTGTAAAAGGGACGTTGTAGTCCGGGAATGCCAAGGCTGGAGCGTTGATTAACGCTGACCTCAAGTCTGTAAAACTCTTGTGTTGTGGGGCATTCAAATGAAAAGGTACCTCTTTCTTTAAAAGTTGCGTTAGAGGCGAAGCAATTTTGGCAAAACCTTGTATGAAAGACCTATAGTAGCCGGACAACCCAAGGAAAGACCGAACGTTTTCGACGGTTTGGGGTTGCAGGGAATTCTTTATGGCCGAGATTTTATCGTCCATCGTGTGGATTCCATCTCCATCAACAGTGTGGCCTAAAAAAGGTGATTTTTGTCTTTAAATATTCACATTTAGTCAGCTTGGCCTTAAGGCCAGCGCCCCTAAGTTTGAGCAGAACTGCTTCTAGTTTAGCTAGGTGACTGTCGCCATCCTTGCTACAGATGATTAAATCATCTAAATATGCATAGACTTCTTTGCCTATCATGTCTGAGAACAATGTGTTGATCATCCTCTGAAAAGTAATAGGTGCGGTTTTGAGGCCGAATGGCATCCTTAACCATTCAAAATAACCGCTAGGGGTACTGAAGGCTGTAATCTCTCTGGATTCAGCTGCCATCGGCACCTGCCAGTACCCACTTAAAAGGTCAAGACTACTGAAAATAGTATTCCCTTGCCCCAGGGACATTAACAAGTCACCTAAAACGGGCAGAGGGTACCTATCATCCTCAGTCACCTCATTTACTTTCCTAAAATCGATGACAGGCCTGAAACTTCCGTCCTTTTCAGGGACTAGGAACAAGGGCGAGTTCCACGGAGATCGGAAATGCTGAATAACATCCTGGTCCAACATATCTTTAACCTGTTCATCTACAATCTGCCTTTGACTGTGTGGAAGTCTGTATGCAGGAATGTACACCGGTTTGGTGTCGGATTTAACCCTAATCGTGTGCTCTGTCGTATCAGTCGCACCTAAAGACTCACCGGGCAGGGCAATGACATCAAGATACTGATGTAAAAGCTTC
>NW_026111436.1:0-5824 GCF_024679095.1 Eriocheir sinensis | reverse complement strand
ACACACACACACACACACACACACACACACACACACACACCTTGAGGGGACACTTTAGAACAATCCCGGACATCGCCACTTCCTGCCTCTCCGTGCACCGCCGCCCGCTGACAAACGTGACCTGATTCCTCTCCTGAACGAAACAACACCACCACCAGAACAGTGATATCCAAGCCCTTGTGTAGGCTATCAATGGCATGTGAATAATAGGCTAAATTTTTCCGTAGGCATATACAGTGAAGTCTTGTTTATATTATCTTTGTTGTTCTTGATTATTGGTTTCTTGTGTTTGTTTGTTTGTATTTTTAAATGTCTATTACTCTACCTCCCTGACCCTCCATTTTTATATTCTTCTACATTCTCTATTACTTTATCTCCCTGACCCTCCATTTTTATATTCTTCTACATTCTCTATTACTTTATCTCCCTGACCCTCCATTTTCATATTCTTCTACATTCTCTTGTCCTCCTTCTCCATCTCCCTCATCGCCATCCCGGCACGCCTTCACCCAGCGGCCGCCTTAGTGAGGACTGACTCTGATTGTGCTGCGTGTGTGACTTACGTTATAATTGTTACACACTGGCGGCTGTTGCTGTTTGTCTTGTTGCTGGATTATTTTGTTGATGTTGTCTGTATACTGTTGTGCTTTTGTTTTTCTTCCTTATCTTTTTGTTCTTGTTGTTCTTGTTCTTGTTGTTCTTTTCTTCTTTATTGTTGTTATTATTATTATTATTATTAGTAGTAGTAGTATTGCTGCTGCTGCTGTTGTTGTTGTTGTTGTTGTTGTTGTTGCCCTCCTCTTTCTCTTCCTTCTCCTTTTCATTATCATCGTTATCATAAACTTGTTGCTACTACTACTACTACTACTACTACTACTACTACTACTACTACTACTAAAAACTGCAAGGACAACTATTACTGCCACTACCATCACCCCGACCAACACGCTTCTATTACTACTACAATGGGCCTTACTACCTCTCCTCACGCCTCCTCTCCCCCCCTTCCCCCTCCCTCACACACATCCACCACGGTAACGTATCGCCGCCGTACACTTTTCAGGATGGACTCAGACTCAGGGCCGCTCGTTGTCACCTGTCCCGCCGTTTGTCTCTCCTCCCCGCCCACTCGTCACCAGGAAGCGATGGCCTGCAACATTCACCTGCCCCTACCCCCCTCCACCCTGCTCCTTCCTCTCCACCACCATCACCACCATCCCCTCCCATCATCACATACACACATAGCCAGCGCCGAGTCTCTTCCTTCCTCATCACACACACACACACACACACACACACACACACACACACACACACACACACACACACACACACACACACACACACCACGATGCATTCATTCTTATTTTTTTCGATTTTGTCTGTCTAGATTCGTTTTACAGTGCTTATTTTTTTATTTATTTTTACTACAACCGTGGAACTAAATTTATGTGATCTGGGTTCTTTACTGCGAAAAATGATCGTGTGTAATATTTTTGCTGGGATCTTATTTATACCTCACCGCTTGCAGGAATGTAGGAAGAATCTCTCACAGACTGAAAGAGGGGCGACCGCGGACCATTGACGACGAGGCTGAAAGTGTGTGTTCGATTTGTTGCGTCTGTCAGTGAGAAAGGAGGAAAACGAGGGACGCATTGCTGCCTTGCCTCGTCTAATGTGGGTCAACCATGGGACAACGACATGAGTTGAATGGACGCAAGTACCGAGAAGTGAGAGGAAGAAATTATGAAAAGACGGACAATAACCAAAACGGCCGGGCGATAGAGAGACGGTTGACCTTCTCGTGATGTGGGTCAACGATGGGACAGGGATTTGCGGAGTGGGGAGGACCGAAGGGACAGCAGGTAAGGGGAGGAAGGGCTGAAAGGACGGCCAATTAGGAAAACACTATCCCATCTTCATTGGTATAGGCGGGCGATAGAGACTCAGTTGGAGTTCCCGTGATGTGGGTCAACGATGGGACAGGGTTTTGCGGAGTGGAGAGGACCGAAGGGACAGCAAGTAAGGGGAGGAAAGGCTAACAAGACGGCCAATTAAGAAAACATTATCGCATCTTCATTGGTATAGGTGGGCGATAGAGACACAGTTGACCTTCTCGTGATGTGGGCAAACTATGGGACAGGGATTTGCGGAGTGGAGAGGACCGAAGGGACAGCAATTAAGAGGAGGAAAGGCTAACAAGACGGCCAATTAGGAAAACACTGTCCCATCTTCAATGGTATAGGCGGGCGATAGAGACTCAGTTGGAGTTCTCGTGATGTGCATGGGTCAGCTTGGGACAACGACTTACGGAGCGGAATGGACGCAAGGGCCGAGAAGTAAGAGGAAGAAAGGCTGAAAAGACGGACATCAAGCAAAACAGTGTCGTCTTGTTCACTTGTATAGGCGGGCGATAGAGACACATGCAGTTGTAGTTCTCGTAAAGTGGGTCAACTTGGGACAGCGACATGAGTACAGTCCATACAAGCGCCGAGCAGTAAGAGGAAGAAAGTCTAAGATCCATATTCTTCAACGTACCGGGCTCCTATTACGACTTTCTCCCAAAGCCGCAGAGGAGATTAACAGGGTCTTCCTGGGTGATTTTCCCTGTTTATAAAGTGCAGTAGTCGTGTAAAGCTATCACGAGGATCACAAAACAGTCCATGGAAATCCTAGCAACTTCTACGAGAGGCTTTTCAAACCGGCGAACTGAGGCGCCGATACGTCTAGGAATACATGATTAATTAAACAGACGGACAAAAACGAAAACATTGTAACATCTTCGCTAGTTTAGACAGACGATAACAAGACACAGTTGTCGGCCCCGTCGATGTGTGTTAAAGGGATGAATAGTCGCTGTTCCTCCTGCTTACAGGTACAGCAAGTTATGACTGAGCTGATTGAGAGGATGCGAGAAGGAAAAGTTTGGATGCGTGTGTATTGTGACTGCTTAAGAACATAGGAATATAGTAATGTTTTGTAACTTCTTTAAAATATAAGAATAATGTTTTGTGATTACTTTAGAAGATCAGAATAAAGTAGTGTTTTGTGAATGCTTTAGAACATAAGAATAGATAAATGGTTTTAGTGGGCAGTGTTACCAGGTAAGAAAAATAACTTCACTCCTGGTATCGTTAATATGCTTGAAAGGTCACTTACAGGCCCCGTATTCCAAAAAGCTTTCGGCTCTCGCAACAACTATTTCCCAAGGCCGCAAGGGAGGTTAATCGGGCTCTCATGAGTGTTTCTTCACGTTCTTGGTGCGGAAGCCTTGTCAGACTATCACGAGGCTCATAAAACTACCCTTGGAAATACTAACACAACCTCTACTAAACCTTGGCGAATGAGGGTCTGTTTGTAAGCCCCGAAATGTTTGAGGACATGGGTGTAATATTCTCTCTCTCTCTCTCTCTCTCTCTCTCTCTCTCTCTCTCTCTCTCTCTCTCTCTCTCTCTCTCTCTCTCTCTCTCTCTCTCTCTCTCTCTCTCTCTCTCTCTCTCTCTCTCTCTCTCTCTCTCTCGGTTATCCTACTCCTATTATATAACTAGTTTGATAATCTCAGATCTTTAGGGGTGCGGCCACACTGCACGCGGGTTGCTGGGAGGGTAGCGGGTAGCGGGACGCCTAGCAGGTCAGCGGCAGAACAAACACGTTATCTAATACAGTGGCCATACCGGACGCGGTAGCAGGTTCCTCCAAGCTCACACGCTGCCCTCCCAGCTACGTGAACCCACATGTCGGATAAAATCGCTCAGCGGCTTGCGGGACGCCGGGCGATCTGCAGCTACACCAGCTCAGACATGAGTAGTGAAGAAATAATAAGTGCTATTTTTCTTTTTGTTACTTATTTTTTGAGGTGTTATTCAGCACTAATGTTACATTGCACTAACAGGTTTGTTTACTTTCTTTAATAAATTTGATGTACAGTACGCTCTGTATACGTGCTTGTGATTTACTTTAAACATTTCCTTACCTCAGTGTTATGAGCAGTCACTGTTCGGCACTAAAGATTTTCTGAAGTTGGTTATCATTTTGGTCAGCCGCACTTCCAGTTAATTCAGCAAACAGTCGAATGTTCCAGGAGTCATCCGTAGATACTCAAAAAAATTAGTCGTACATACGAGCTTGACAGTACACATTGTTGAATTCACCGTCTTTCTCGCTGCTTGTTAAAGTCGTGAATCCAGCAAGATCTGCCGACATCCAGGTCATCTATTTTCAGAGACACAGTCTCACTTAGAAGCAATTTTCTTGAGAATTTTGACAATGACATTGCACCGAGTGGGCGTGACCAAAACCTAAACAATGACTGACTTCCCGCGCGATTTTCCCTCTCGCTTGCCTCTACCCGCTAGGCGTCCCGCTACCCTCTACCCTCCCAGCAAACCGCGTGCAGTGTGGCCGCACCCTAAACTTACGCTACTCAGATACATTCATTTCTTATACCGTCTAACTCATTTTGCCTTAAAGGTAAAAGGAGGAAAGAGAAAAGATATGAAAAAAAAACAGAAACAGAAAAGAAGAGAAAACTATGAAAAAAAGAGAGAAACAGGAAATATGAGGAAAAAACTAAGGAAAGAAGAACCTAAAATCGACGAGAAAAAGAAAAAAGACGATAAAAAACAAACAAACCAAAGAAAGATGAAAACGTTAATATAAATCTCGCCTTCTGCCATAATATTCTAACTAAGCCAAGACACTTTTAAGTTAATCGCCTCCTAAGTCAGTGTTTGTGTGCCCTACTTCCTCTGGCATTGCCTCTGGCACTTTGTTATCAATGCACTCAGGAATATTACGGTTACTCCATCTCTTCTTAATCGTTTACTGTCTCTATATACAAAAGTTTTAATGGCTGACCTGCATACCTTACTGTCAATGTACTGAGGGGTATTCCGCCTCCTCTTTTCATTGCTTTACAGTCTTCAAGTGCATAAATTTAAAGGCTGAATGCTGTGCTTTATTACCCTTGCGCTGAGGTTTACAACGACTCCTGAATTTAATTGTCTTATACATTGTTTTCTTTCTCCGAACAGACACATTCTTGCTCCCTTACATGTTATCTCTACATACCGAAGTCGGTGGTTATCAATGTACGGAGAGATGTTATGCCTTTTTTATTTTCATCGTCTTATTGTTCGTTTTCTTTCTCCGAACAGACACATTCCTGCTCCCTTACAACGGGTCGACTGCCATTATGTTATCTCTACATACCGAAGTCCAGTAGTTATCAGTGTACTGAGGGATAACACGCCTTATATTCTTCGTCTTATTGTTAGTTTTCTTTCTCCCAAGAAACTCGTTCTTGATTCGCTTGGACGGCTTCCTCTAGAGTCCGGGTTGATGGGTGGGCTTCCTCTTGCATGAGGTTTTAAGCACGGGCCTTTGCCAAAGGCGGCCCGTAGCAGAAACCAACAGACCGACTCTATCGGCGATCGAAATCTAGCCGACCAAGTCGGTCTGTCGACGAGGACTGGCGTGTCTCTGCCTTACAACTGATCGACTGCCATTCCCGTGCAAGCGAATCTGAAACGCTTTGTCCGGCGACGTGACAGGACTGAACCATCAACTCATCTCTCCGGTACAAAGTCCATTCTCGCGCGGACTCGCAAGCAGCCTTCCTACGGTATAATGTTTTAACAGTGTGCAGGAGGACTTTTCGCTGTAGAGTCACGCTGCATATTGGACGCCAGTATTTGAAGGCTCATGCACTGTCAAGTCTGAAGGCGTTTCGTTCCGTCGCGGAGGCACTGAAAGGAAGAATGTATAGATGGTGCGATGTAGGGACATGTTCTTAAGCATCTCAGCGCCCAAGCACACATTTGAC
>NW_026111435.1:0-5835 GCF_024679095.1 Eriocheir sinensis | reverse complement strand
TCGGCAAGGAAAGGAAGAAAACAGACCTTAAGAAATTGTTCGCTGCAGGAGTTTGTGATAATGGTCGGCAAGGAGACAGACATAAGAGGAAAAGGAATGGTTTGCTGAAGAGTAGCTTGTGGTAATGGGTGTTTAATCGACAACAATGGAAAACAGACCTTAGAAAAAAAAGGGGTATGTTGTTGAAGACTTATTGCTAATGGTCAGTTTATTTGCAACACAAGCAGACAGAAAGGAGAAAAAAAAGGAGGTTGCTGTTAAACTTATTGCTACTTTTGTTTTGGTACAACAGAAGGAAAAAAAAATGATAATAAGGAGTTTGCTGTGAAAGGGTTAATAGTAATGGACGGTATATCAACTTCAAAAGACAATACAGACATAAGGTTCACAGGTTAAAGGAAAAGAAGTGATAGAGAGATGCAGGGAGGAAAGGATGCAGCTTGGGAGATGAAGATGCTGGGAGAAGAAAGAGGGGAGATATTAGGTGGTTGGTTAGTAGGAAAAGAAGAGAGAGAGATGCAGGGAGGAAAGGATGCAGCCTGGGAGATGAGGATGCTGGGAGAAGAAAGAGAGGAGATATAAGGTGGTTGGTTAGTAAAGTTGAAAGATGCTGCAAGAGGTTAATAAAATAGAGATGTTCTAGGAGAAGGAGAGGAGGCAGAGTGGTTGTTTTGCCTGGTTAATAGATGGCTCACGGATCAAGCAAATCAAGAAAGGTACGGAAGGAAAATGTATACAATGGCGGTGGTAGTTGTTGTGGTTCCTGCTTGTCTGACCTAACTTAAGGCCACTGAATAAAAATGCTAATAAATACAAATAAGATTAACAAAAGTCACACTAAAGGTTCGAGTATCTCACAAATATGACGCTTGATGTCCATGACTGTCGCAGTAACTTTAGAAATAATGACCAACGGCTTCGAAAAAACACTGGACAAAGACAGAAAAAAAAGGAAAGGAAAGGAAAAAAGGGTGACAAAAGGTTAAAAATGGGAAGACACTATAAATGAATGTCGCCGTAACTTTAGAAATAATGAGCGACGCGGCTTCGAAAAAACACTGGACAAAGACAGCAAAAAAAAAAAAAAAAAAAAAAAGGAAATTAAAGGAAAAAAAGAGTTACAAAAGGTTAAAAATTGGAAGACACTATAAAAGGAAACAAGGAGAAATAGGTAAAAAAAAATGCCGATTCGCCCTTGCCCAAAAACTCCCTCCCTCACCCCATGCAACAACGTCATTTCCTCCCTTACATATTTATTGCCTTTACTTCCCCTCACTTCTTCCCTTCCTCACCCTCATCTAGTCCGCGTACTCGCTTCCTACTTCAATCTTGTCTTTCTCAACATTCTATCTTTATCTCCTCCTCTGGACACCATATCCCCCTCATTTTCCTTATTCGCCCGTTTCCACACAAGCCCGGCCATAGAGGGGCACCATCACCTTATCCCGCCCATCACGCCCACGCCCATCATAAGCTACTTAATTGCGAGGCAGGTCAGATCGTGGTGTCCCACGACCCCTGACCCCACCTGTTACCTGCTCCTCGTTACCTGTTGCATACCTGGAGGTGGGGGTGAAAGTGAGGTAAAGGCGAAGAGGGATTTATAGGGAAGGTATAGAGAAATAAAATAGGATGGAATGGATATGGATAGAGATAAATAAAGAGGGAGTATAGAAAAGTGGAAAGAGGAATGGGAATGGATGGAATTGATATGGAAAGGGAAAGGTGAAGGGGATATATATACTGGGGAAGGAAAAGACGAATGAGTGAAAAACTGAAAGAAAAGTAAAAAAGTGAGGAGACGATAATATAGGGAAGGTGAAGAGGAATAGGAATGGGAACAATTGAGATGAAAAGGGAATACAGGAGAGAGAAGGAGAGAGTGGAGAGGGGGGAAGTTAGCTGGGAATAGATACAATAGGAAAGGAGGAGAGGTGAAAGGGGAAAGGGAGAGGGAATGGGAGGTGAAGGAAGTGTGGAGAGGACACTATCGAGGACTGGGGGTGAAAGAAATGGAGTGAGAGGGGAAGAAGAAGGACAGGGAATAACAGAAAAGGAAGAAGAGGTAGAATGATCGTCTAAAAACAAAGGAAATAAAACTAGTGCATGAGAAGGATAGAGAAAAGGAAGAAGGGATGAAATAAAAGAGATAAAAGAGGGAGAGGGGTCAATACAGCCAGATATGGGTATGGGAGTTGCAGGGCGAAAGGTGAATAAACATATATGGTAAAATTAAGACAAAAAATGAGCTTAAAGGTTATAAGAAGGGAGGGTGTGGGGGGGGGGGACGAAGGAACAGAGGAAGGGAGGCAAAAAAAAGGGAAAAAGTATGGGACGAGAGGTGAAAGGTAAAAGGAAAGGGAGGGGGTGGATGGGGAGGGGTTGGGAAAGGGAGGAAGGGGTTGGGAAAGGGAGGTAAGGGGAAGGGGAGGGCCAGGTATGACACGTGTGGAGGCAGGTAAAGGATAACATGACCCACCTGATTAAAGTGTGTCGATTTAAGGTAAGGTAAGGTAAGGTAAGGTAAGGTAAGGTAAGGTGAGGTGAGGTAAAATGCGTGATATTGAACCAAATGATAGACAGTCCTTCCGGTGTGTGTGTGTGTGTGTGTGTGTGTGTGTGTGTGTGTGTGTGTGTGTGTGTGTGTGTGTGTGTGTGTGTCTCTCTCTCTCTCTCTCTCTCTCTCTCTCTCTCTCTCTCTCTCTCTCTCTCTCTCTCTCTCTCTCTCTCTCTCTCTCTCTCTCTCTCTATCTATCTATATCTCTCACCTGGACAAAATTACACATCTTACGTCACCAGGTAAATCCAACGTGAGATCACAGGTGACTGAAATTATAATTGATAGCCGTGAAAGCCCCCTCTTTGGTTCCGACAGGTGTGTGGTGTAGGTGGGAAGGGCAGGGAGGTTGTGGGTGATGGGTGAAGGGTGAAGGGCAGGGTGACGGGAGTGTTGGGTGACAGTGATGGGGGTTGAGAATGGGAAAGGAGATTGACGGGTGGAGGTGCACGATTAATCTACGTGCCCATCCTCGACATCACCTCATGCCTCAAGAAATGAAAGAAAGGTTTGTGGATGGTGAGGAATGGATGAATGGAGGTTAAGGAAGGAAGGAAGGAAGGAGGAGGGAAAGAAAGGATGAAAATGAATGAATGTGTGGGTGAAATATTAACTGAAAACGAATGAACGAAGAAACGAAATGAAAAGATGAAGTGAGGAAAGAAGGAAAGTAAGTAAAAAGGAATGACTAGGAGAAAGGAAAGGAAGAATGTATGAATGAATGAATTGGTAGCTTAAGGGAAAAAGGAAGGAAGGAGGGAACGTAGGAAGGAGGGTAGGAAGGAAAGACGAAAGAAAAAATAAAAAAGAAAAGAATGAAAGGAAGGAAGGAGGTAACATAGGAAGGAAGGAAAGAAGGAAAGAAGAAAGAAAAATAAAGAAAACGAAAGAAAGGAAGGAAGGAAGGAAGGAGGTAACATAGGAAGGAAGGAAGGAAGGAAAGAAGAAAGAAAGAAAAAATAAAGAAAACGAAAGAAAGGAAGGAAGGAAGGAAGGAGGTAACATAGGAAGGAAGGAAGGTAGGAAGGAAAGACGAAAGAAAAAATGAAGAAAACGAAAGCAAGGAAGGAAGGAAGGAGGTAACATAGGAAGGAAGGAAGGAAGGAAAGAAGGAAGAAAAAATGAAAGAAAACGAAAGAAAGGAAGGAAGGAAGGGGGTAACATAGGAAGGAAGGAAGGAAGGAAAGAAGAAAAAGAAAAAATAAAGAAAACGAAAGAAAGGAAGGAAGGAGGTAACATAGGAAGGAAGGAAGGAAAGAAGGAAGAAAGAAAAAATTAAAGAAAACGAAAGAAAGAAAGGAAGGAAGGGATGAAGGAAGGAAGGAAAAAACGAAGAAAATAAGAAAGAAAGATCGCTCAATGCCATCTTCTTTTCGTCCGTGTAAGAAAAGAAAAAGAGTTTTGGAGTCAGTTCGGATACAGTCTCCAGTCAAGTCTCTCGCGCTGGACTTGACTGGCTGACTGGTTTGCTCTTGGACTGGCTGACTGGTAGCGCGGGTTCGGTCACGCCTTGTCAGTCTCAGTAACGCTATCAAGAGATCTTACGCCTTCCCTCTCTCATGCGTGGCGTACGAGGCAATAAAGGGAGTGAGCAGGATTTCAAAACATGTTAATTTTAATCCGTTTGTTATTGGAGCTTTCATATTATTTTGAGACGCTTGTATTTTGATTTGGTTGATTTGTTTTTACTTTTCCTGTGGTTTATTTGTTTTTCCTTTTAGTTTTTTTCTTTAATGTGCTTTATCAAAACTCCTCTCCTTCTCCTTCTCTTTTCTTCTTATTTTTCTTCGTCGTTTTCTTTTCGTTTTTTCATTTTTTCTTTTCCTCCTCTTTTTATCTTCTATTTTCTTCGTCTTTTCTTCTTTTTTCTTTTCTTCTTTATGCAGACAGGGCGGATCCTGCTCATCTATAGGACTCCTCCCGCCCTCAGGACCCTCCCTCTTCTTCCCTCAAAATTCTTTCTCTCTTGAGCCAAGGAGGTATATGTTTCTTTACGGCCCTTCTTGCTACCTAAATCAAAGCACAGCATTTATTGTAATTCAGATCTAAAACTGAGGCTCCGAGAGGTGAGTCACCTTAAGGGAAGAGGAAAACTGGCGTCGTCAGACCTTAGAAGAACCTTGGCGTTGCAGAGTTCAAGTAAATTCAGGTAAATCATGTGTTATTGATACCTGTGCGTGCGAGAGAGAGAGAGAGAGAGAGAGAGAGAGAGAGAGAGAGAGAGAGAGAGAGAGAGAGAGAGAGAGAGAGAGAGAGAGATAGAGAGAGATAAATATAATGAGATCTTCACTTAACACAGAACAAAACAAAACAAGGACAAAAGATAAAAAGAAAAGAGGATAAGAATGAAAATGAGAAGGAGGAGGAGTTTGGGTGAAGAACCATAAAAGAAAAATATTAAGGGAATTATACTTTTCTTACTGTTTAGAAATAATGAATGTTTTGCTATGTGTCTTCTTAATTCATGGGGCCATAGCTCAATAATGAAGAAAGGTGTGGTAATGGTAATAATAAGAAAATATGGAGAACTCAATGGGCTTTCTAACCATATAAAGGAAAGTTTGTAAAAATAAAAGGGAACTAGTGAAAATTAGGAAAATGTAAAGAGATGTGAAAATAAAAAGATTATTGCTTCCGAGTGTTTTCTTAGCCCAGGGGTTTGTCAAGGCTGCTCACTCTGCCCTCTTAAACTTAAAAGCCACACGTTAAGTAGATTAGAAAGTGCATTAAAATAAGTTACACGTAAACAAACAAAACGAGTGCGAGATAATATAAAAGTGGTTCCTGGCTTCTTTTATTTGTTTCTCCTTCTCTTCTTTTTTCTTCCTTTTGTTCTTCTTTCTATTTGTCTGCAATATTCTTTTTTCTTCATTTTTCCTGATGTTTTCTCTTTTCCTTTTTATTTTTTTTAGTTCATATGTTTTTTCCTTTCTTTTTGTATCTTCTTCCTTTGTTTTATTTTCGCTCTATTCCTTTACTTCTTATATTTCTTCTTTTCCTCAATTCTTTCTCTCCTTGTTCTCTTATTTTCTCCTTCTTCATCACCATCAACTTATTTTCTTCACAGCCAGCACTATCATCATCCTCTTCTCTCTTCTTCCTCCTCCTCCTCCTCCTCCTCCTCCTGCTCCGCCCTGATAACGCTCCTCCGTCAGACTTTTATTGGACGAGGTGGTGAGGTTGTCAGGATCATGAAGGACCTCCCCTCCTGCCGGGTGTCCTTCGCTAAACAGGATCAAGGACTCTTAAGATCATTATTTATTGACTCGGAGGATCAA
>NW_026111434.1:0-2500 GCF_024679095.1 Eriocheir sinensis | reverse complement strand
GCTCTAGTGAGTGTTTTTGAGGTTCATGGTACAGAAAAAAGGTCAAACTACCACCAAGGACATACAACTACCCCTGGAAATGCAGCAACCCCCCACGAAAGCCCAGTTACATGTGAGCGTATGAGCGACGATGCGTTTAAGAAAGTGGTCCCTGGCATTTTTAAACGGGGTAACTCCTGCGCCGCCACCTTATCCCGCCCGTACCTTTCACCTTATTCTCGCTCCCTCGGCCGAGCCTCCGCCGCTCCCCCACGTCTCATTATCTGTTCAGCCACGTGGATTCACCCTTAGACCCTCGCTCCGTCTCTCCTCTTATACCGCCTCCTCTCCTCCATTATCATTCCTCTCTCTCTCTCTCTCTCTCTCTCTTTCCTGTTCATTATTTCACGCACAGTTTTCTTTCTCTCTCCTTCCGCTCACCTTTATCAAGTATTTCATTCTCTCTCTCTGTCTCATTTTCTTCTCCCTTCTCCGCCTCCTTCGCCGTTTTCGTTTCGTCCTTTCCTTTCTCTCTCCTCTTTATCGGTTTTTCTATTTCACTCTTTCTTTCCTTCCTTCCCCTCGTCCTATACTGTGTTTCTTTTTTTCGTCTCTCTCGACCCTCGCAGAAATGATATCATGTACGGGTTTTTCTTTTCACAATGTTCAGGTCTTGTTTTATATATATTTCTTTAAGGTGTGTGTGTGTGTGTGTGTGTGTGTGTGTGTGTGTGTGTGTGTGTGTGAGTGTTTTCTTCCTTGCTTGCGTACTAAATGAAAAAGGACGTACTAATAGGCTAATACACACCTAAATCAGTTTTTTTTATTGTTGGAGGAGTTTTATCGCGATCATTTTTTTGTCAACTTTTACCTAGATTAATGTTGCGCCCAAGACCATCTCACTCTTTCTTCCTCCTCCTCCTCCTTTTCCTCCAGAGACTTGGGCCAACTCTGCACATCTAGTATCTGAACTGTCATTTCCCGGGTACGAAAGCTTCCAAAAAATCGATTGCACAAGAAAGGAGGAGGAGTAATTTGCTACGTAAAAAGTACGCTCCCTGCCATAAAAATATATAAACAGGACGCATAGAATTACGACTCCGTTTATGTGGAAATAACCGCGAATAATAAGAAACTAACACTTGCGACCGTATACAGGCCTCCAAAACAACAGGCAGCCGACGACACTGCCCTGTACGAAGAGCTTCACTCTTTAACACAAAGTAAAGAAGCAATAATAATTGGGGACTTTAATTGCCCTAACATTGACTGGGGACAATTGACTGGAGATTAAGAGGGTAACAGGCTTATAGAAATGGTGGAGAATTTGTTCCTCATTCAAGTTGTAAATCAACCGACAAGAGAAAATAATCTGCTGGATCTGGTATTAGTAAGCGACCCCGACCTCATTCGCGACTGTGAAGTTGGTGAAAAAATTAACGGTTGCGATCACCACCTAATCCGTTTCAATGTCAACATAAGTCACAAACTCGTAGACAATCCGTCAGTGATACCAGACTACAAAAAAGCAAATTTCAACCTAGCCCGTGAGCTGCTTCCCTCTGCGACCTGGGACCAACTTCACCTAACCGACAATACAATCGACAACGTGTGGAACAACTTCAAAGATAAGCTTTTGGGAGTAGAAAAGGCTACAGTGCCTACGAAACCCAGGCGAGTAAATGGTGCCGTAGATCCACCGTGGATAACAACAGAAATAAAAAGGGCGGTAAAATTAAAAAAAAATAATAATAACCTGATGAATGAAAATGACACGGCCGAAGCCCGTACTCAGTACCACAACAGCCTCAGAGCTTGTCGCACCCTTATTCGGAGTAGTAAACGCAACTACGAAAAACAAATAGCGCGTGACATCAAAACAAACTCAAAAAAATTCTTCACATACATCAGATCGAAAAAGAAAGTAAAATCTAATATTGGTCCCCTGACAGATGAGACTGGATCTGTAACTCAGGATAGTAAACAGATGGCCAGAATCCTCAACAGTAACTTCGCATCCGTATTCACAGTCGAGGACATCGAAACCATTCCCGAGAGCCCTGACCCGCCGAGGGAAATCACGCCCCTGAAAATTGACTCAATATGCGACCAAGAAGTGAAAAAGTATTTGGACAAACTCGACACGAACAAGTCAACGGGACCCGACGGTTTGTCCCCGCGGTTATTAAAAGAGCTTAAACAACAAATACTTCAGCCACTCACTAACATATTCAACCAGTCTGTTCAACTGAACAAGGTCTAGGAAGACTGGAAGATGCCGAACGTAACACCGATTTTCAAAAAAGGAGACAAAAGCGTTGCATTAAACTACAGGCCCATAAGTTTGACATCAGTGCCTGGAAAAATACTCGAAAAGATTATTAAAGACAAACTTGTCAAGTTTCTAGAAGACAAAAGCGCCCCTGCCTAACGAATTTATTAGACTTCTTCCAAGGTATCTAAAAGAACTGGGATGCCCACATCCCCTGTGATGTTATATACCTAGACTTTCAGAAAGCCT
>NW_026111433.1:0-6024 GCF_024679095.1 Eriocheir sinensis | reverse complement strand
GTGGAGTGCAACAGTACAAATAACCATTCTTCATGGGAATATTAAACAAAACTTTCATGATTCAATTTACATTGCCAACAGGCAAACCTATATTTGCATTAAGTCAAATACTGTACCTAAGAAAAGCACAAAGCATAATGCTTATCCAAGCACATAGAATCATTGGACAACAGGATATTCTTTAAATCCCATAGTACACTTACCGATCACCAGTCTCATTAGCGATGTCTGCAGCCTTTTGAAGGTTATTACAGTAACAGTATACTCTAACCAGAGACAAATGGTCATGAGCAGCTTCATAAAACTGCAGTGCTGTCTCCATTTCACTAGTAGACTCCAGGTACTGTGCCCACCATCTCCTCAGAGCCCTGAAGGAAATTGATGGGTTAGTGTTGTATCTTGGCTAGTTAATCAGTGGTGGGCACAGCTAACGGAAAAGTGACTGCTGTTGATCTCTCCACTCATCTGTGCCTGACCATTTAATAATAATGATACAAACACATTTAATTTTGTGGGAAATGAAAGTTGCCAGGGATATAGGATGGCTCCTTCAGGAGGTATGAACTTACTTGTCTTTTGTGTGCATAATATAATCTTCCAGTGTAGGTAGATCGTCAAACAACATCCGAGGGACTTCAAATCTGTGGGTGTCAGATTTTTCGTAATGGCTAATGGCCCCGCTGAAGTCCCCTGAAATAAGTATTCATGTTAGGTCATTGTAATATTTGGCTCTAGCTAGGATCACTTCTATTATTATTGATAACCATTAGAAAATTTAACTAAAGTTTTGTTGTTTTAGCAGTCATAATATTAATTCCCAAAGATAATGAGAAAAGTGCTTGTAAACTCTAAACTCTATAGAATAAAAAATGACCAATTTATTGAGTTTCCTGTACCTTTACTCTCCAAGTGCTTTGCGTAATTGTAGTGGGTGGACCGAAGGTGAATCCTGTCATGGTTCTCTGCTACTTCAAGGGCCTTCGACCACACTCCAGCATCTTGGTGGAGGCGATTTACTAAGTCATTGCGTCCACACCCTCGATACAAACGTTCTGCTTCGTCCTGTAAAACGAGAGTTCATCACTTCATGTTTGAAGTTAGCATTAAATCTGGTTATGCAGACCTGACAATAGGAAATATCAGATCCTTCACCATATAAAGGAATTCACACAAACATTGGTTTGTTGTAAATAAAGGTGAATCTCTTAATGTAATAAAAATATGGTACATTTAATATTTCTTTCTGTTCATTCACTAATTACCCTAATCCAGTTTTTACCCATGGGACTGGTTTGCCTTGACAGTGAGAAGAGAGGAATCAGTGCAGAGCTAAAGCCTCAATATGCTCATGTTTGAAGTGCTACAGTATTACCAGCATGCCCAATTGTAGTGCCAGCATGGCCACCCTGGCGTCCAGCTCAGGCTCTTTCATGGCATAGCGCAGTGCCCGGGCACCCCGTGCATGCCCCATGTTGCCCAGACACAGTGCTGCCACATCCAGCCTCTTTGTTTTGACGCACATCTTGGCCATGTTCTCCCACACAGTTTCACTAATGAGAAGAAGCATCTTGGATTATCAGCATGTTTCACTTCAATTTGATATATAGATATATTGGAGTCAATTATTTTCTTCAAAATATCTAACTGGCCTGTCTTTTATGTCAATAATCATCTTAATTTTCCTTGAAAAACAAATATGCTAATAGAAATTTGCTTTACAAACCTTTTAATAGTTTTTATTGCCTTAAAAGCATCATCCATATTTCCAATGGAGAGATAAATGAGAAGTTGAGCATGGCATCTTTGGTGGCCTTGTCACAGCTCTCCAGTCCTGTAAACTCCCTCATAACTTTCTGGGTCACATTCTTTTCTGCCTAACACATGGGAAGCAAAAAAAGACAGTTGTCATGAATCATTTACTTGCCTGATTGAAGGAGAGAATGATGGTGGACCATGGTTCTGAATTAATTGAGATTGTTAAACTCTGAACAACAAAATATCACATCATGCTTGAGTATCAAATAACATTTTACTCAAAATGCATAGTGTTTTATTTCTATGAGTTTGTGTATTATTAAGTATTAAGTTGAAAAGAGGTATGAAGTTGACTTGCCTTATTTTCTGCATCATGAGTGTTGAGGAGGTAGAAGAAAGGAACCTGGACCCCAAGGAGGCGAGAGTAAGTTGGGCTCAGGGGGAAGGCATCCTGCACAATATTCCCGTGGTCTGGGCTCACAAACAGGGTTACCAACATCACTGCTGGCTGAAGGGAAGATCCAATTGATAAAGTTAACTACAATGACACACTAAAATTCTGTAAGTTTTATAATGTCTATATAAAAATAGTTCCTTACTCTATTCATCTAAATCTTTATGGTGTGGTGGTTAGCACCCCTAGCCATGAATCTGCATGCCTGGGTTTGATCCTGGCCAAGGCTTCCGGCACCCAGCCCACCCAGCTGTTCATCTTCCCTTTGATGGCTGGTCGGTAAATGGTAACTGGAGAAACCTTAGGAAGGTAAATTGTGGTAGGCTAGATATCATGCTTGTCCAGGGTAGTGGTCTCCTACATGCACTAGGCTCAAGGGCTAGTGAAACGAATATGAGCAGTGAGGCCACACAGCTCGGTGTATGCCCACAACTTTACCTTTGTATATCTGAGGAATCTAACCCCTCCCAAGGAACTTCCCCCAGAGAGTGGCCATGGCAGAAGTATCCCTGATTTTTCCTGTTTTGGTGCTCCCTCACAACAGGTTTAGTCTCTTGCTCGCTAACTCTCTTCAGTACTGATATA
The DNA here is from genome assembly GCF_024679095.1 of Eriocheir sinensis. NCBI lineage: Eukaryota > Metazoa > Arthropoda > Malacostraca > Decapoda > Varunidae > Eriocheir > Eriocheir sinensis. The sequence goes on along the minus strand of NW_026111433.1, from coordinate 3,230 downwards.
CTTTATTAATCCATCTCACTGGTGGTCTACCCTGACAACACATACTTCATACACTTTCTTCACAAAGTCATCCTCATTTATTCTTCTCTATATATCCAAACCATGTCAGAGTACCATGTTTCACTCCACAATCCACTCCCTTTGCTGCTATTCTTGTAGCAAAATTCTCAAAGAAACTTGATTAATTTCTCTGTCCTCTCCTCACACACCACATTCACCTTTCATAAAGCTCATCTCCACCATGCATAAATCATGACTGTTGTGTTACATTCCATGTCCAAATCTCTGATGGATATGACAGATGGGAAGATAATGATAATTCTTGATGTGAAAGTTATTTGCAGGTGCCTTGTGTACTTATAAGAAATTAATACTTATACTAGCACATACCTTATCTTCCTTGGGTGATGAAGACAAGTAACTATCCTTCTGCTTTTGCTGCCATGTAGAGACTTGGCCTCACACCAATAGCCGAGGATCCTCTGCATCCCACATGTGTGACATTACAAAGCGACCTCCTACTTCACGGGCTGTCTCACGTTTTGCCCTGTGAATGGCATCCGCAATATGGGATACACAATTATTAAAAGGGATAACATCATTATCATTCCCAAGACTCACACTCCAGCTACTTTTCAACCCTTTACTGTACTATTATAGAATCTCATTCTCCAAAACATCTACTTCTCCAAGTTGTTGCAAATGAACACTTATTTATAAAGAAAACACAAGAGATACTGGCATTAACAGTTTACACACAAGTAAATGTCACTCACCTACTGTTCAACCCATCGTCCTTGGACCTGACACTCTCGGCAGAGTTGGGAGGTGCCGTGCCGTCTATGTCATCATCCTCAGATCGGCCAGAGGCAAAGTTGAAGTATGTAAAACTTTCACTCGATGTCCCAAACATATAGCTTAGTATCAGGAAGGAGGGAAGTCTGAGCTACACCAATGGACACTCTTGTTCCATTACAGTTGCAGCGAGCAGATATGATTTCACCAAAATCTTTGATGTAGTCACCCATCTGTTTCCCTTGTGTGTGTGGCTTAGCCTCTCTATAAAAGGAATTGCTCAAATAAATATTAAGAAAAGTAGTCCATTATGCTCATCAATATGAACAGAAATTATTTCTATATCTAGCAAAATGCAAGGATAAACTCCGTATTAGTTGCAGTAGCTACTAATGGTGCCATACCTTCTTGATAAGTCCCACAGCTTGACAGTTCCATTGATTGTTGATGCCACAAGAAAATTTCCACATACATCCACATTGCAATTAAGCGCCATTTTTAATTTTTAATTTTGGGAAAAGGTGTGTATGTTGTGTGAATGTAGTGCGGTGTGGAAAGAGAGAGGATCTGTCTTCAGAGAGCATGCTGGTGTTGATGAGACAATAGGGAAACGGAAAGTGAGGACATGGGAAGGGTCTTTGGGGGGCTTCAGCACCTTCCTCGCTTCCCATATATACCTCACCGGGAGTGGCTTGCGCCCGTTTCGGTAGGTGTCTTCCTACCTATTCCTACTAAAGCTACTACTACTGGTTCACTACTACTGGTAAAATTGCCTACTTCTAGTTTCTCACACCACTGATAAAAGTTGTTCTTGCATTCCTGATGACATCGTTGGATCGCAACAAAAAGACATCAGTGTCACGTAACTCAACAGAGAGTTTTGTTGCCACTCTTCGCACAGCATCCCCGTCAGCCTCTTCTTGCGAGCTTTGGAGGTGATGTAGATCTTGCTCTGAAGTGACTCTGAAAACCTCGGGTTTCCTTGATAGTGCTGGAGGGCTTTCTTGGCATGGCATACAGTCAAGTCATCTCTGGTGCTGGAACTTGACAGGCACTCTTTTGTTGGTACTTTCCCCACAGGTCTTCGACATGAAAAGCAGTTGCAGGTTTGCCAGCCTGGCGTCCCTCCCTCGTCGCCTCCTTCAGCAAAGATGGGACATCAAAGCGGTCTAATACAACACTGATGTTGCTGTGATCTCTGGCCTTGCTGTCCATTGTGGTTATGCAGTGGTCGGCCCATTGACTACATGGTAACATTCTTCCCCATTTCCTGTATTTTTTTACAACAAAGAAGACAGCTCAAGGGCACAAAAAAAGGAAACGATAATAAATAAAAAGCCCGCTACTTGCTGCTCCTAAAAGAATCAAAAGAGGTGGCCGAGAGAGAGGTCAATTTCGGGAGGAGAGGTGTCCTGATACCCTCCTCTTGAAAGAGTTCAAGTCGTAGGCAGGAGGAAATACAGATGAAGGAAGATTATTCCAGAGTTTACCAGCGTGAGGGATGAAAGAGTGAAGATGCTGGTTAACTCGTGCGTAAGGGATAGTATAGGGATGAGCATGAGTAAAAAGTCGCGTGCAGCGGGGTCGTGGGAGGGGTGGAGGCATGCATTTTGAAGAGCAGTCAGCGTGGAAATAACGATAGAAGATAGAAAGAGAGGCAACATGGCGGCGGAAATTAAGAGGTAGAAGACTATCAGTAAGAGGAAGAAAGCTGATGAGACGAAGAGCCTTAGACTCCACTCTGTCCAAGAGAGCTGTGTGAGTGGAGTTCGAGGAGTTATCAGGACACCTCTCAAGTCGACAGCCAGAAGGGGAGTCCTCCCTGGGGGAATTTGTGGTCCCCCCCCACCCCACCCCCAGGCGGGGACTCCGAGGCATGGCTATGGTTTGCCATTTTGAATTTTGAATTTTGGGAAAAGGTGTGTATGTTGCGTGAATGTAGTGTGGTGTGGATAGTGAGAGGATCTGTCTTTACAGAGCATGCTGAACTACTCTCTGGTGTTGATGAGACAATAGGGAAACGGTTAGTGAGGACATGGGAAGGGTCTTTGGAGGGCTTCAGCACCCTCCTCGCTTCCCATATATACCTCACCGAGAGTGGCTTGCGCCCGTTCGGTAGGTGTCTTCCTACCTACTCCTGGCATTCCATCTTTGCTTACTCATAAACGTCACCATAGTCACCAGTTATGTTCTTGCTGGGCAGCTCCTCAGGAATGGTCATGAACTTGCTTTTCTCTGTGCTTGGTAGGTCACCAGTCACCGTAAAGAGCGCCGGTGGTTGGAGAAAAACTCGTGCTGGCCAATGGCTTATTGAGGTTGATTTCTGACCGTGATCGAGGAATTATCATCACGCGAACAAACAGTAACCTCCAATCCTTAAGTTCCACTCCTTAGCGAGTCAGGTTGTGCTTCACTGCTCTTATTGAGCTCTTCCA
>NW_026111432.1:0-6057 GCF_024679095.1 Eriocheir sinensis | reverse complement strand
GCATGAGTCATATATCACGGTAGCCACTTAAGATATCGTACGCCCTCGTCACCGGCCGCCACAATAGAACCCACCGGTGCTATGAGAAGTATATAAAAGTCTCTCTCTCTCTCTCTCTCTCTCTCTCTCTCTCTCTCTCTCTCTCTCTCTGCTCTTCTATTCTCTTCACGTCTCTTCTCTCTCTCTCTCTCTCTCTCTCTCTCTCTCTCTCTCTCTCTCTCTCTCTCTCTCTCTCTTGGAATATGGGGTACAGTTTTGGTCTCCCCACCATGCAAAGAACATTGCTAAACTAGAAGGTGTTCAGCGTCGAGTAACAAAAATGATCCCTTCCTTGCGCAACAAATCCTATGAAGAACGGCTTTCCACCCTTAACATGTGCTCTCTTGAGAAACGTCGCCTCCGAGGAAAACTGATCGAATGTTTTAAAATACTTAATGGTTTCACGAATGTAGACATAACAAAATTGTTTATGATCGATGACACTTTGCGAACGAGGAACAATGGCACAAAACTCAAATGTAGACAAGTAAATTCAGACTGCACCAAATTTTTCTTCACCAACGTTGTAGTGCGAGAATGGAATAAGCTCCCACCATCAGTGGTCCAGTGTAACACGATTGACTCCTTTATAAACAAGCTCGACCGTCACTTCCTTGAACTTAATATTAACTAGAGTAGAAAAGCAACGTTTTGGAGCCATCTGATTAATGTAAAATCACTTAGGTTTAAGGACAGACCACCTAATCTGGACCATGGGGTCTGTGTGGTTTGATTTTCTATGTAAATCTATGTAAATCTCTCTCTCTCTCTCTCTCTCTCTCTCTCTCTCTCTCTCTCTCTCTCTCTCTCTCTCTCTCTCTCTCTCTCTCTCTCTCTCTCTCTCTCTCTCTCTCTCTCTCTCTCTCTCTCTCTCTCTCTCTCTCTCTCTCTCAACAGTGTGTTCCCTGAGTGACGGTCTCCTTTCACCGGGTCAAGGTCACTTGCAGGGTTAGTCACCAGCCCCTCGATAAAGCTTACCGTGTATTTGGAAAGTCACAAAAAGTAATGTAAGTATGTAAAACCAGATCAAAAGTACCAACTCATCACTCAGATTATTGGTGTTAATGCTTTCAAATTCTTTAAGGTCATGGGTAAGGAAAATCATTCTGTAAAGTTCGGAAGTCCTTAAGTCGAGCCCGTGAAGGGAAAAAAAAGTATAAAGAGGGAAAATTTTAAATCTCCTACTGCTCAAATGAGACTACAGCGCTAGAACTGGATATCAAATAAACCTAAATACTGATACTAAAAAAAAAGTGGCAACTCGAGGATTACGTAATGTAGAGTTGTATAAAAGTTGATAAAAAAAAGGTTGTGTTTACGGTAGAACTGTCTTAAAATGCTCTTGCGTCAAATTTAAAGTGAATTTGTTATAATTTTAATTTCTTAGGTCATATGTCACAAACCACCTCATTGTGTGGGCATGTAATGAAGAGCAAATAATCAGCCTCACCAAGCTGTGGACGAAAGAAAGTTCAGTGATTCTGCAGGTTTTTGTGTGACAGACTGAAAAATCAAGAAAATAGGTCAGTTGTAGTCTTCATTAAAAAAAAATCAAGAAAATAGGTCAGTTGTAGTCTTCATTAAAAAAAATCAAGAAAATAGGTCAGTTGTAGTCTTCATTAAAAAAAATTCAAGAAAATAGGTCAGTTGTAATCTTCATTAAAAAAAATCAAGAAAATAGGTCAGTTGTAGTTTTCATTAAAAAAAATCAAGAAAATAAGTCAGTTGTAGACTTCATTAAAAAAAATCAAGAAAAAAGGTCAGTTGTAATCTTCATTAAAAAAAAAAATCAAGAAAAAAAGTCAGTTATAATCTTCATTAAAAAAAAAAATCAAGAAAATAGGTCAGTTGTAGTCTTCATTTAAAAAAAAATCAAGAAAAAAGGTCAGTTGTAGTTTTCATTACAAAAATACATGGAAGAAACGTGAGCATTAAACATTCTCTTTACTGCAGTTTTTCGGGAAAACTCCCTATGACAATTTTCCCATTATAGTATTCTTCCTAAAGTATATGGTCGGTATTATAAGACACTTTGGTTTCTCACATCAGCTATTTCTAAAGGTCAAAGAGGGGGTCAGTCGGGTTCTAATGAGTGTTTCTTTAGGTTCACGATACAGAGGAGGGATCAAACTACCACCAGGGTCATAAAACTACTCCTGGAAATGCCGACAACTCCTAAGAAAGCCTTGTCAATTATGTGTTCTTAGGCGGCGAAATGTCTTATAATATGACTCTTAGTAAGTCATTCATCTCCAACAATAACTCCCAAATACACGTGGCTAGTAAAAGTTATGACTAAGCGTTTGTGCCTCACGTAATCTCTTCATGCACAACCGCTCAGCAAGTACCACAAATCGCTAGAGCAAATACCAGCGATGGTAACGTTTGCGCTACACGTCTCTTAATCGCTTGGACACTTGTCACATTATCAAAAGAATGCATAAAAAAACTATAAACAGAGGAGAAGCAAAATGCACAATGGAACGGCCGCCGAGGTGTAGACAACTAAAAACAAATAAAAATTCAAGAAGTTCGGAAAAAAATGACACTTATAAATTGGCATCCCTCAATCTCTGTCTGCCTGTCTGTCTGTTTGTCTGTCTGTCTCTGTCTCTCTCTCTCTCTCTCTCTCTCTCTCTCTCTCTCTCTCTCTCTCTCACACACACACACACACACACACACGCACGCACCCACGTTGGTCTAATGAGGACAAGCCAGACGTCGGAGATGATGGTCAAATTTACCCTCTTTTTTCCAGTTTGTCGCCTCTCTATGGACCTAGACATTAGACCTGACATGACCTCGTTTACCAATGTTGGGTCTCCACGGGTCTCCGTCCGGTGCATTCACGACCCGTCCTGATGATAGAGGCTTCGTACGACCTCCTCTCGGTTGTGTAAAAGGGGTCAGGTGAGCCGTTTAGTCGCCTATTTCAATGGTGTTTGCATTCGAAAGCTGCTCAGTGACATGATTAAAACCTACACCTACCTAGTATAAAGTGTACAGTTCGTAGTCCTTGGCGTAAAAGTTATTTTATCTATCTATCTATCTGTCTATCTATCTATCTATCTATCTATCCATATCTGTATATCTATATCTATCTATCTATCTTCTAACTTTCAATACACACAATATTTCCCTGCCTCGTGGCTGCTCTCGGGCCATATGCTTACTTTTACTTTTTTCATTGTCTTATAATTTTGTATGCAATCATATTTACATGTTTTTTTTCTGTTTTATATCAAGATTGGAATTCAACTCTCCTTTTAATCTTTACTTATGGAAAGATCAGAATACCGTCTTTAGTTTTGGAGATTAAGTGAACGCCTTAAATTTAAAAATTAAAATAACGACTCAATCTAAAGAAAAAAATAACGTCTCTGTTTACTGCAAGGCGAGAGTAACCTGTTTAGTTGTGGAAAGACTAGGATTAAGTCTTGAGTTCGGAAATGATTAAGTTTGTCTTTAATTTCCGAAAGACTAGAATAACGTCATTATTTCCGGAAAGAAAAACAGAACAACGCTTTTATTTTTAGAAAGATTTGGGTTACGCCTTAGTTATGGAAAGATTGGCATAACGTCTTTAGGTTAAGATATATGTTAATGCAAGCAAGGTGACTTGATTTAATCCACCCCCAGCAAAACATTTCTTCGAGTACTTTAGTTGCATTATTTTTTTTTTAGGTTTAAAGTATGAATTATTTTGTTTCCAGTACATTTCCGCCTATTCCTTGCTTGCTGCTTACCTCTGAATCATATTTATATCATTGCATTATTTTCGTACATCTTAATCAAACGTGAATTGGAATTGCAGTTACTATATTTCTATTACAATTTGCGGTTTAGAGTCCCTGCTTTCCATTTAAAGTGCAATTATCTATTCCTTCTCTTCCCTTCGAGCTCTCTACATTGCCCTCGTAACACAATGCCACCGCCAGACGCCGGCGTACCCTTGGCAAAATCACTAAAAGGCTGTTCCTCAATTTTTCACGGAATTATTTTTACTCCGTGGGCCGCCTCTTCGTGTTCAAAGATATGAATAAAACAGACCCAAGGGACGCCTCGCTGGGGAGATCAAAAGACACTGGAATTCAAAAGTACTTCAGTGCTCTCTAAGCCACAGTTAACTCGGAGGTTTCCAGATAATTTTACTCCTGTTCCTTCCTTTCACCAGGTATACAAACTAACAATTATCTTTCTCTAAGATTTTCGGGTAAAATTCTGCGGATACTGTAACAAAGGAATTAGCTAATAGGTTTTGCCATCGTTTAAGTATTTTTTTTTCCGAGCGAAAAGTAAAAGGAAAAAAGTACTCAGGCTAATCATATACTTAGGTCTCTTTGGTAATATTCTAGAGATTCTGATTTACAGTAGTCACGTTACAGGTTTTGAGCATTTCAGTCCTGTTCCTTTCCAGCGCCAGGTGAATAAGCAATACAAATACAGACCAACCATTTAATTAACTATCTCATGGACTATAAGCCACAACTGTTTGTTTGGTTTCGCGTATATTTTTATTATTTTCCTTGCCAGCCTAATTAAAACAAAAAAAGTATGGCGCCGGTAGGCTTTATTCTTTGATAAGCTGAGCATTCTATACGCGGGGGTGATCATATTATAATGTAAATAAAGCATATCATATTTGGATCATTATAACTATCCTGCCGACAAACTTCGTTCACTTTGCCTGACCGGTTGCCTTTGGAATAATGAACGTAGCGCATTCCAGGGCAAGGTAGAGTATGCTATCATATCCTCTCTACGCACCTCTTGAACTGCTCACCGTAGTATTTTCCTTTGTGAAGATGATCTACTAAGACAAAAAATAGAGCACTATAAGAAAGAAGTACAAGGTGATCAACTACAACGATAGATTCTAACACATGCAGCCTAGATTTAGTAGAGTAGTTCTGCATCTATTTTGCTACAGGATGAAGCAATTAATGGGAAGAACGAACAAAAAATGCAATAAAAAGAAACACGCACAGAAGAAACGAAATAAAACATTTAGCAAAGCAAGAGCCAAATTCCAGGAAAAGCCGATTGAAAGTAAGAAAGAGGATCCATATTTTTTGTGACTTCCTGAAGAGAGTGGCAGAGCTTTGATTAATCCTGACTAAGTAATGAGAGAAACCTTTGCACATCGCTCAATTAACTTCAACACACACACACACACACACACACACACACACACACACACACACACACACACACAAGCACGCAAGCATGCATGCACTCCACACACATACATACGAACCCCCTTACAAAAACACACACGCACATCCACCCAAACACACTAGTCGTTATCGCTGAGAATCGACAAAAGGATATGTTATTATTTAGTAAAAAGTATGAGAAAAGAATAGGGTGTTCTTCTTCTAAACAAATTCAAATTGGACTTCACGGTTGTAGCGCTTAAACACATTCAAACAAAACAATATGAGAACGGCAAGAATAATAAAAACGTAATGATATAATTAATGTATTTAGTGCTTACCTGAAAATGCTCGAGGCGTAATAAAGTAAAACGCATCCTTGAAAACCATCTGGAGGTCTGGGGGCTCGCTAGGTTGACTGTGGTGACCATTGTGTTAAGTATCCCCTGGACGCGTCTCCCATCACCTAAGCTGCCCTGTATAAGCCCTAATCAGTGCCCTAAAACCTCCGAGATGGGTGATTAATGCGAGGCTCCTAGAAACTTTAGTGACCCCACATCTCCTGTCAACTCCCACCAAAACATGCCTCTGTGTGTGTGTGTGTGTGTGTGTGTGTGTGTGTGTGTGTGTGTGTGTGTGTGCTTTCTTGTCCCGCCGCTCTCAACACCTGGGTGGACCTGGTATTGAACAGCGCCGTCCATCAGAGTCGGGGCAGCGATTGTCGGCATCATCGATCTTGCCTTTCTCCGGCGACGCTGAAACCTTCGCGGGAGAACGTGAGGTATTGGAAGAAATATGTTGCCGGCGAGAGTTTCACGTATATTTTAGACCTTGCGGAAGGATCTCGACAATAACGGGGTGC
>NW_026111431.1:0-6073 GCF_024679095.1 Eriocheir sinensis | reverse complement strand
AGGCTCTGGCCCAGACTGCCAACAACAAGAAATCACTGCATCCCTGGTAAACAAGGCAACTTCCCCCAGCACCGCCCCAACCACCACCACCTGTCCCCGCCGCCAAGCACACCTTCGACCAATAAAGAAGATCCCGCTCACAATGCATCGTTCGCCTGACTATTGACGTGACGCTGTTTCCTGGCATTCATCCCGTCACACAAAGAGAGAACCGGGTGATTCCGGAGACATTAGACTTGTGTGTTGAAAGGGAATGGAAACGGAAGCCCCGCACGCCCATCACAAAGCAGCGAGGATACAGACGGCACATTATAGTCTCCCCACGACACTGAAGACGAGACGAGGGGGATCCAAGGTTGTCTTCCCTGCCACACTGAAGGAGGGCAGAGGGGGATTGTACAGTCTTCGCCACACAAAAGACGGGAGGAGGGAACAAAACCACTCCACTTAAGGATGCAAGGAAGGGAAACCGCGGTAAAAGGGCGAACAAAAAACAGCAACTTGATAACATGAAAATTAAGACGTAAGATGGCAAAACAGACCTTCATACATACAGCAAATAAATTAATACATCCCCAAAATCCAACACAGACAAATCAAACAAGAATATTAAGACAACCAAATAATAATGTATGGAAATGGTTATGAGGAAAGGCAAAGAGAAAAGGATATTATGTCTTGCTCTTTCCTCCTTACTTTATTCCTTTATTTAGGGCGAGGTGATTAGGGGAATGAAGGAGGAGCATCTGACTCCCACCTTTGATCGAAGAAATATTTTATCTTCGGTGCAAAGGTTAAGAATACGTCAGATAAGGAAAAGGAGAGGAAGGAGGAGAGGGATGGAGGTGGGGGAAAGATGGATGAAGGAGAGGGCTAAGGAAAGAGTGTAAGGTGCTTGATGAAAGGCTTGGGGGAGGAGGAGGAGGAGGAGAAGGAGGGAAGCAAAATGACAAAATATGAAAGTGAGAGGAAGATAGGAGGGGGAAAGACCATAGCGAATGAAAGAAGAGTGTAATGAAGGAGACTGAAGAGGGGCAAAGGGAAGGAGAGAGAGAGAGAGAGAGAGAGAGAGAGAGAGAGAGAGAGAGAGAGAGAGAGAGAGAGAGAGAGATGGCCAATCATCAGGTTTTTCTGACCTTGGCACGTGTGTGTGTGTGTGTGTGTGTGTGTGTGTGTGCACACGAGCCTGCCCCCCCACACGCCTGTGGACTATTTTTTACCCAATCTTTATTTCCAACCATTTTTCTCCAGAAGTTCACATTTCCCATTCACCATCATCTTAAAACTGTCAATCCTCCTCCTCCTCCTCCTCCTCCTCCTCTCTAATTCCAGCAATTCGCGTCGCAACACCCTATTCAGGCTCCTCTGCAATCGTGAGCTTCAAGATTGCCATTCTGAAAATAAGACTTTGAACTGAATTGCTCTAGAGCACTTGCAGGAGGAGGAGGAGGAGGAGGAGGAGGAGGAGGAAGAAAGTAATAGAAAAAGATGAAAAGGTAAAAGATGTGAATCAGAAGGAACATGGAAACATGAAACGGCAGGAAACAGAAAAAGTTGTTTATGACGAGACTCCCTGCTTTGGTGGCTTAAGCTGTTCGTAAGGCATTTCAATGACCTACAGAACAAATTACGCACTTTCTGTATATATATATATATATATATATATATATATATATATATATATATATATATATATATATATATATATATATATATATATATATATATATATATATATATATATATATATATATATATATATATATATATATATATATATATATATATATATATATATATATATATATATATATATATATATATATATATATATATATATATATATATATATATATATATATATATATATATATATATATATATATATATATATATATATATATATATATATATATATATATATATATATATATATATATACATACGCGCGAAAACGTTCAATTTACTTGTCACTATAACGTAACGGCCATCGTATTACTCAAGTTCATAATATTTGCACTAGCTAACTACTTCTGCAGGAAAGTTATTACAGTGTCGGATACCTCGGTTTGAGAACAAAAAATGGTTTCTCCTGCAACACCTCGTTTGAATTGAAAAAGTTTATTTCTAGTTCTTGGGTTAGTTTGGATCTCAAAAATCGACATGACGTTGTTTCTTTCTCGGCGTACATATGTAGGCAGTGTGGTTTGTGTTGCATACGGCTGTGCCCTCGACGATAGCATAATTTTCGTGACGCGTCGTTAGGCTTTCGAGTAATTCGACTTTCTTTTTGTAATTAGGGGACCAGAACACAGCATCTTTCCACTTTTTTTACAGGAATGAAAGCAGCTCAAGGGCACTAAAAATGGGAAGCAAAAAGGTCCACTGAGCGCAGTTCCATCAAAATTAATCAAAATTACGAGTGGCCAGAGGAGAGGTCAATTTCGGGTGGAGAGGTGCCTTAATATTCCCCTTTTGAAAGAATGTAAGTCGTAGGCAGGAGGAAATACAGAGAAGTGAAGGATGTTCCAGAGTTTACCAGAGAAATGGATGAAAGTGAAGATGCTGGTTAACAATTGCATAAGGAATTTGGATAAAAAAGGGATGATCTAAAGTAGAAAGTCGTATGCAGCAGGGCCGCAGGACGGGTGCACGCATGCTTTTATAAAGACGGCATTAAAATATATGGGCTATTTATAATCCATATGGTACCACGTTCATGCTTTCTGAAAATCTAAATATTTAACACCGCTAGGATTATGGTTGTCCCAGTTATCGCATATACCACGGAAGGAGTTGAATATATTGGTTGAAAATGAGCAATTACTTTTAAACTGTGCTGGGCATTCCAAATATCATCCAAGGACTCGACAAGCTTGTCCAATAATTTGGGGGACCTTGCGTGCCACTGATGTCGTGCGTGCTTGTTCGTGACGAGTTTGACGAGTTTGTCCAACTATTTTTGGATATCTTGATGGCATATCATGCCAATTTCTTGGGGTGTAATCATCATCGGGGAAGTAAGACCATTGGGGACGGACTCCTTGTTATCGACCATGAACACATACACGATTTTTTTTTAAAGTTCTGGAGATATGCTTACCGTCCTGGGTTACCACACCGATCTCAGCGCTCGGGTCAGGTGACAAATTTAGTTATACCATACGTGTAAACTGCTTCAGGTTGACCATGGAGGAGGAGGATGTGGAGGAGTAGTAGTATTTATTGACGCAACGACATTTCTCAAACACAAAATGTTTGCATGTCCCCTGTCCTTTGGCATAATACTGAATTGCATCTCTAATGACACAATGAATATTAATTCAATCAGGACAGCATGTTGCACATTTTACAGGATCAATAAACTAACAAATTAATGCAGTCGAAGGTGTGGATATGTTGGTGTCGGAGAGTGTTCTGATCAAGTAAAGTCAAGTCGCGATAATAAGCAACGTAGTAGTAGTATTTCGTCCTTGGGTCAGCAATAAGGTAGTTTAGAAATTATTGAGGGGCTTAACGAGTACACTATGCATACGTATGACGTATTATATAGAATGGATGACTTCTTGGGGAGCATGTGGCGTGCAAGATGTAGGGAATGATATCTTGCCCCGAGAAGAACATAGACTTTCAGCATGTTTTGTTTTCTTTCACAGGAGCTGCCGACACAAAGGCCTGGCAGTGGAGGAATCCCAAGCCACCTGTGACATCAAGATCAAGATCAGGGTCACGAGTCACGACACGGCATCACAAACACCAGGCCGGCATAACAGAAGTGATAAAGTTAGAGACGCAGAAGAATAAGAGGGTTACGTTGACGGTGGTGAAGGTGGAAATAAAAGTCGGTTTGTAAGGCTGCCATGGACGATGGAGGATGAGGAGGAGTTGGAGGAGGAAGTTTGTCAGTTTATATGAACCAAAACTGAAACTCATAATTCTCGCTCTTCGTTTCATATGCGTGATAGAAAAGTTTGACATCGAATTTGTTTTTCTTTTCGTTGCTGTCATTGTTGTTGTTGCTGCTGCTGTTGCTGTTTGTGGTGGCGGCAATAGTGGTGGAATGACGGTGTGTGTGTGTGTGTGTGTGTGTGTGTGTGTGTGTGTGTGTGTTGTAATGGTGCTGGTGATGGTTGTCCTTAATGTAGCGATGCGGTGTGGTGTTCAAATGGTAATGGTGTTGGCTGTGGCGTAGCTAGTGGCGGTGGAGGCAGTTGTGTGGTGTGGTGGCGAAAGGGAATGGGGAGGAGACAGTAGTGTTGTAGAAAAGGGCAGCAGAAATGTGTAGTGGTTGTGCTGAGATGTTATGTAGTATTGTGGTGGTGGTCATGTTGTGGTGTGCATTGGTGTGGTGTGACGTGGTGTGGTGTGGTGTAAGGTTGTCTGGGGTGGCGTGTTATTTGTTGTTGTTGGTGGTGGTGATAGTGTTGTTGGTGGGAATAAGTGTTGGTAGTGGTGATGGTGGTTATGGTGGTGATAGTGGTCATAGTGGTGTTGGAGGTGGAAAGGGTGAGTGGTGGTGATATTGATGGTGGTGGCAGTGATGGTGGTGATTATGGTAGTTGTGGTATTGTTGGTAGTAATGGTGATAGTAGTGGTAAATGTGGTGGGGATAGTGGTGGTGGTGATAGTGGTGACAGTGGTGGTGGTGATAGTGGTAGTGGTAGTGATATTGATGGTAGTAATGGTGATGGTGGTCGTCGTGGCGGTGGTGATTTGTCTTTATGAATGGAAAACGACGCCAATAATTAGTCATAATGCAAGGACATTGATCAACACACACACACACACACACACACACACACACACGAGTCCAGCTCATAACTGACAAAAAATAAGATAAACAAATGAAAAAAGTCTAAATGGGCAGATGGAGTTCCAAATTTGAACCTTCATTGCCATATCGCGTTCTCGTCCAGGAATTGCAATGTGTGTGTGTGTGTGAGAGAGAGAGAAAGAGAGAGAGAGAGAGAGAGAGAGAGAGAATAAATGTGTGTGTGTGTGTGTGTGTGTGTGTGTGTGTGTGTGTGTGTGTGTGTGTACTCTAGGCAATATTGGGCGTGTTCAGAGTCGGTAAACACGCGTCCGTTTCCTGTTTATTCCCGGATTCTTCCTGTTATTATTGTTGAGCATTCCGTCCGAACAAATTTACCCGGTTCAAATAGGATTCTCTCTCTCTCTCTCTCTCTCTCTCTCTCTCTCTCACACACACACACATTGCAATTCCTGGACGAGAACGCGATATGGCAATGATATATGAAATGTTAATGAGCGAGAAAAGCCACAATGAGCTGGGATTGAACTCACAGCACATGTCTAGGGCCAAGCACCATACCCATGCATCATGTGAGACAGACGGTGTTAACTGGGCAAGATACGAAAGGATGAAAAAAATAATTAACCCGTCCGCTGCGATTGGCACGGATTTGGCTTTCACTGGTAGCCCGGTAACATACAGTCCCAGGTCTTTCTCTGCCTCTGTGGTGGATAGTGGAGTGTTTCCCATGTGGTATTGGTGTGCTGGATATCCCCTCCCAAGGTGCAGGACTTTACATTTTTCTTCATTGAATTGTAGCAGCCACTTTTATCTTCCTTCTGTTTCTTATCTTTTTCTTGTTTTCTTGTTCTTCCCCAGGTTTCCCAGGTACCCGTATATCCACCAGTAGGAAAGGTAGGATCAACAGGTGGGGGAGCTGCACGCCCAAGCCCGCTGATTCGTAGCTAAGCGTATTAACAAAGGAAGTTGAAAAAAAAAATGGCATCGTGGAGACTGTGCTAAGTTCCCTCCTAGTAACCTTTTTTTCCCTGCTTTTATTCTTCCCTCTCGTGCTTTCCTCCACATCTCCTTCCTCCTTCCTCTCCTCCTGACAACCTCCTATCTTCGTCCACTTTTCTTCCTCATCTCCTTTCCTTTTCCTCTTCGTTCCTTCTCCAAGTCTCAGATTCTTTGCTTCCTTCTTAACTCCTCTCACCAATGACTCATCTCTTTCTCTTTCAACTCTAATCGGTGCTCATCTTCTCTTCCTCCCATCACTAACTTCTCATCTCCTTCCAAAGACCTTCCTCCTCCTCCTCC
>NW_026111430.1:0-6243 GCF_024679095.1 Eriocheir sinensis | reverse complement strand
TTTTTTCATATATATAATCATCATAACTTAAGCCTCCAAAGCTGCGTTGTCGTGTCCCTATCATACAAGACTCGAAAATACAGTAACTACATTAGGAAAGAAGAATTAGGTTTGGTGTGTGTGGGGGAGAGGGGGGGAGGTGTGTGTGTGTGTGTGTGTGTGTGTGTACGGTTGCCGCTTTTATTTTTTTCCCTCCGACTTTTTTTTTATATCCAACCGAAGCCGAAGAAAATTTCACGCGCCGTAATAAGTTTTTTGTTTGTTCGTTTGGTTTTACGAATCGAAATTTTAACGTTTATAAAGAAGTGAAAATATATCATGACTTGACACACCACAGCGGAGAAAAGGAAATTAAAGGAAAGCAACTGCGGCCTAAGTATCACCTCTAGTTGTTGTTGTTTTTCCTTCTCAATTGTAAAAAAAAAAAGATGAATTATAAAAAAAGACATAAAACACCATTCTTTTTTAGGTATAAGTATTTAGTATGGATTCTTTTTGTGAGCAGCGAGTAGCGGGCTTTTTTATTATTGTTTGCTTTTCTTGTGCCCTTGAGCTGTCTCCTTTGTTGTAAAAAAAAAAATCATCTTCGTGGCCATCATCATCATCGTCATCATCGTCACCATCATCATTCATCACTCAATCACTCGTCATTTCCACCCTTAAGAAGCGTCACAGTCAGTCATCGTCACACTCTGAGTCACACTTGGCACACTGGTTCTCGTCCTCGTCCTCCACCTCTTCCGCTCACCGTTCGATTCTCCCAAGTCACATCCGTCTTTTTTTTTATTACTATTATTTTTGTTACTCCGTTTGCTCACCGTCTTTAGCTTTACACACACACACACACACACACACACGAACTATACCCCAAAAAACAGCAGTAGTAGTAGTAGTAGTAGTAGTAGTAGTAGTAGTGGTGGTGGTGGTGGTTTGAACGAAGTCTTGGTTGGTAGCGATCCTCCAATTTTTTTTTAATATCAAAAGTTTCCAAGATTTATATTGAAGCGCCTCGTGATTTTTTTTTTCTTTTCTTAATCCTTTGTTCTTAATCTTAATCTTGACGTTCTTATGCTTTTATCTTCCTGGTTTTCTTTCTTCCAAGCTTGTTCTGTGACGGCCCCTTCCTTCCATCCTTCCTTCCTTCATGATTGGCGGTTTAAAGTCACGTCTCTTTTGTTTCGTCTTCTTTTTCTGCGTCTGGTTTGTTTGACTTGAGACCGAGTGTTAGAGGAGGAGGAGGAGGAGGAGGAGGGCGTGAGAGAAAATGAGAGGGCGTGGGAAAACACTCGCCAATTAGTTAAGTGTTTGTTTGTTTATACGTATGTGTGGGGAGTGGGAAGTGTGGGTGTGGGTGTGTGGGTGGGTGGGTGTGAGTGAGTGTGTTTGGGAAGAAGGAAAAAAATATAAAAGTAGGTGGTTTCTAAGGCAAATGTAAGCATGTAATGAAAACCTGCGGAATGAACTCAAGTGGCATGGGCGTGGGCGTGGGTGCGTGGGTGGGCGGGTGACCATGGGCGTGCGGGGGCGTGGGTGAGGCACTAAAGGCGGGGTACCAGTCGGCGGGAGGAACGCGGGGCAGACGTATATCCTCACTCAGCGTTGGTGGGTGACTGACTCGTGCCAGCCAGTGCCGCTTTGGCCCTTCCCCTTCCTCCCCCGCAGTGTTACCACCTCGGGAACATGGCACCGGGGAAACTAAACGATAAAAAGTCCCTCCAAAACCACGAATTTGATGAAGTTAACGCAGTGTACCCAATTAAGGGGTGATAAAACAGTCCCCCATTCATTTCTATCAATAGCAAAGCAGATGGGGGTTGTTAATGGGGTTTTCCAGGGTGGGGGGGGCGTGGTAACAGTGGCGTGGCATACGAAGTGGGGAAGAGGGGAAGGAGGGGGGAGTTGCCATTCGTCTACTCCACTGCACACACACACACACACACGCACTCACACGCCCTTTTCCACCCCTTCCCTCCACCCCCCTTCCCTTGCGCCGCCCTCACCACCGCCGTCTCCGCCTCTTCCCAAACACGTGTGCGGTCAAAGAAGGGAAATAAAAGGAAATACAGGAAATACGTGAAGTTCTTGGTGGTAGAGGAGAAGGAGGAGGAGGAGGAGGGAGAAGAGGAGGAAGAGGACGTCGTGGGTTCAGGATCACGTGCCCGTCAAAAATCCTTCCTCTTGGAATTTGCATATGAAGAGTTGGGATCCAATGCTCTCTGGATCGCCCGTCTTCTTTTTAAGTGAGGAAAGGTATGGGTTGGGGTTCTATTTTATTCCCGGCCTCCTCCTCCTGTTGCCCCCCTCCTCCTCCTCCTCCTCCTCTTTCTACTTCCGTTGTCCCCTTCCTCTTCTCCTTCCCGTTCTCTCCATCCTTCTCTTCTTTCTCCTCCTCCTCCTTTTCCTCCTCCTCCTCTTTCTACTTCCGTTGTCCCCTTCCTCTTCTCCTTCCCGTTCTCTCCATCCTTCTCTTCCTCCTCTTCTTCCTCCTTCTCTTCCTACTTCCGGTGTCCTCCTTCTCCTCTTCCTCTTCTTCCTCCCCCTGATCCTCTTCCTACTCGCATTGTCCTTCTCCTCAACCCTTTTACCTTCTCCCCATCCTCCTCCCCTTCTTCCTCTTCCTCCACCCGTTTCCCCATCCTCCCATCCCCCCTTCCTCCTCCCTCGCGTCGCAATCACGGGTTCACGTCAATGTATTACAATCGGGCACAATCAGTGGGCCACACCAGGGAAGCACAGGGTGACATCAATGGCTCCCAGGCGGCGGGTCTCAATCACCGCCACATTCAGGTCCAGTTAGCGGGAAACGAGTGTGAATCAGAGTCGTCGGGTCACAGTCATCGGGTCATAGTACTCAACCACAAACAGTCAATCAAGTCTGTCTTTTGTTAGTGGTTTAGTTTCCGTAGAGTTGCATTAGTAAGGCTTGCGGTTCCTAAACAAATATTTTTCAAAGACCACAAAGATGATTAAACGGGTTCCCATGAAGTTTTTTTTCGCGTTCATGGTGCAGAAGCCTCGTCGAAATTGGTGAAATTGGGATGTGATGAAGTTAGGTGTGTGGTGAAGTTGGATGTGGTGAAATTGGGATGTGGTGGTTAGGATGTGGTCTAGTTGGGATGTGATGAAATTGGGATGTGGTGAAGTTGGGATGTGGTGAAGCTGGGATGTGATGAAATTGGGATGTGGTCTAGTTGGGATGTGATGAAATTGGGATACGGTGAAGTTGACATGTGAAGTTGGGATGTGGTCTATTTGGGATGTGATGAAATTGGGATGTGGTGAAGTTGGGATGTGGTGAAGTTGGCTACCCATGGAAATACTATTAACGCGACAACCTCCACGAAAGCCTTATCAAACGTGGATGTGTTAGCCCCGAAATGTCAGAGTATATTCCTATCAATAGTTCGCTAGGAGACGCCACCACACCTCTTGTATACTACAGTCCCTCCTGGCCACACCCTTAGCCACACTCCAGAATAAATGGTATATCGACAGAAATGGTAGAGGAATGTCACAAGGAGAAAATGGACACTGGTAAAGGTGACATAATTGAAACCAAGAAAATTTTTGTTAGTATCTCTGCGACATCCGCGTGGCTTTGTATGCTCTTCTTGGCAACACTTCTGAGTCACTTAACAATAATTTCGACATGGATGGACTAGTTAGGTAATACTGTAAACTCATCCCCTGAATATTTCGTAGCCCAGGGACACACCTTCGACACCTCACCATCAATCTCACACCACATTCAAGCCACACCACAAACCTACACCACTAACATACGTCACATCTTCATCATACCACTAATCTAACCACATCTTTACCACCTCAACTTCACACATCATATCCTATCCACAGCACTAATCTAACCACATCTTCACCATTCCACTAATCTAATGACATCCTAAGTTCCTAACCACACCA
This sequence comes from Eriocheir sinensis, assembly GCF_024679095.1. Classification (NCBI taxonomy): domain Eukaryota; kingdom Metazoa; phylum Arthropoda; class Malacostraca; order Decapoda; family Varunidae; genus Eriocheir; species Eriocheir sinensis. Next base: position 2,319 of record NW_026111430.1, on the reverse strand, counting down.
TTAACATACACTACATCCTGACCACACCACTAATCTAACCACATATTCACTACCTCCCTATCACGTACCACATCTTAACCACGCCACTAACCGTACCACATCCCCGCCACCACACACCCATAGCAAGATAGATATTTAATTACTCAATGGCCACATTATTATATATAAAAATCACAGCAACTCAGTTTATAGGCCTTGAAGCATTAAAAAAAAGTACTTGGTGAAAATTTAATAGTTCTGAATGGTTCAATAAAACATCTAAAAATCGAAAATATAACAATCTCTTCTCAACAACATTTCAACAACCATAATCTCAACCATATTTCAATTAAACCATATCTCAACCATATGTCAATTCAACCGCATCTCAACTTCACCACATCCCAACTTCACCACATCCCAACTTCACCACATCCCAACTTCACCACATCCCAACTTCACCACATCTCAACTTCAACACATCCCAACTTCACCACATCCCAACTTCACCACATCCCAACTTCACCACAACCCAACTTCACCATATCCCAACTTCACCCCATCCCAACTTCACCACATTCCAACTTCACCACATTCCAACTTCACCCCATCCCAACTTCACCACATTCCAACTTCACCCCATCCCAACTTCACCACATTCCAACTTCACCACATCCCAACTTCACCACATCCCAACTTCACCACATCCCAACTTCACCACATCCCAACTTCACCCCATCCCAACTTCACCACATTCCAACTTCACCACATTCCAACTTCACCCCATCCCAACTTCACCACATTCCAACTTCACCCCATCCCAACTTCACCACATTCCAACTTCACCACATCCCAACTTCACCACATCCCAACTTCACCACATTCCAACTTCACCCCATCCCAACTTCACCACATTCCAACTTCACCCCATCCCAACTTCACCACATTCCAACTTCACCACATTCCAACTTCACCCCATCCCAACTTCACCACATTCCAACTTCAACACATCCCAACTTCACCACATCCCAACTTCACCACATCCCAACTTCACCACATCCCAACTTCACCCCATCCCAACTTCACCACATTCCAACTTCAACACATCCCAACTTCACCACAACCCAACTTCACCATATCCCAACTTCACCCCATCCCAACTTCACCACATTCCAACTTCACCCCATCCCAACTTCACCACATTCCAACTTCACCACATTCCAACTTCACCACATCCCAACTTCACCACATCCCAACTTCACCACATACCTAACTTCACCCCATCCCAACTTCACCCCATCCCAACTTCACCCCATCCCAACTTCACCCCATCCCAACTTCACCTCACCCCAACTTCACCCCATCCCAACTTCACCCCATCCCAACTTCACCCCATCCCAACTTCACCACATCCCAACTTCACCGCGCCTCAACTTCACTCGAGGCTTCCACCACGCCCCTCCAGCATACTTATAGACCAGACCCGAGCCATGACACACCACGCCGCTGCTCCCTCAGACACACAAAGACACACAGACACACAGTTAGACAATCATAAAAGTACCCATCCCTTAGAGTCTTATAAGAGGCTGTGTAAGATCTACCTACCTGTGCTTGTATCTATATGCCTACCTGCTCTCCTGCTTATCTGCCTATCTCTCTACCTATCTATCTATTTATGTATCTACCTACCTACCTTGTTTTTTTTCTTTCCTGCCTTCTTTAGATAATTAATTCCTGCTTTTCCTACCTTCCTTTCTTCCTTCCTATCTGCATTCCTCCCTTCCCTCCTTCCTTCCTTCCTTCCTTCCTTTCTTCCTTCCATTCTTTCTTTCTTTCTTTCTTTCTTTTTCTTTTTTCCTTTTGTTTCTACCAATCTACCTACCCCACAAACTACACACACACACACACACACACACACACACACACACACACACACACACACACACACACACAGTCCACGCCCAGCAGACATCCCTCCCCGCCCCACTTACTCCTCTACTCCCCTACCCCCCCTGCCCCCTAACACCAAGGAATGTGTCAGAGACGATATTTTTACCACGGAGGTGCAGCGCGAGTCCCTGAGAGAGAGAGAGAGAGAGAGAGAGAGAGAGAGAGAGAGAGAGTGAGAGAGAGAGAGAGAGAGAGAGAGAGAGAGAGAGAGAGAGAGAGAGAGCGAGTTGAAAATAATCAGAAAGGGAAAAGCTGGGGCCAATGGACCAGAAGAGAGTGAGAGAGAGAGAGAGAGAGAGAGAGAGAGAGAGAGAGAGAGAGAGAGAGAGAGAGAGAGAGAGAGAGACTATTGCACTTGATTACGTTATACCTTGAGTCATTCTGGTC